>NW_017308328.1:197737-200300 GCF_000935625.1 Nanorana parkeri | reverse complement strand
AATTGCGCTACACATGTTGCATATCGCCGTGAACGTCGCAGTGAGAGCAATCATTTTAGGGCCATCAATCACTGATAACACTAAACTGATGAGCGGTAAAAGCTTTTAAAGCGTCGCCTATAGCCAATTTTGGGTAATGTAGTTTTTTTTGAGGTTTCGCGTGCGCAGTTTTAAGGCTTGACATGTTTGGTGTCTTTTTACCCGACGTGACCCCGTCTTTTATATTTTACCAAAAAATTGGGTAATAATAAATGTTTTAGAATTTAATATAGGGGAAACGTTTTTTTTTATTTTCTGTATATTTTTCCTTTAATATAGTAAAAAATAAAACCCCCAGTGGTGAATAAATACCACCAAAAGAAAGCTCTGTCTGTCCCCAAAAAAGGGTATAAAATTAATTTCAGTACAGCGTTGCTTGACGAATCATGAATAAATGTCAAAGTACCGCAGCGCTGAATACTGAAAAATGGCGTGGATGGGAAGGGGGTGTAAACACCGCGGACTTCAAGTGGCTAAAGATACTGCCACAAAATTAAACGGGTCAATGTATTCACATGCCAATAAATAAGGTTTATTTCTCAATTTCTCTCTCCTGCTGCTGAAAATAACTACTATTGTGGTTAGGGATGCACCGATATATCGGCGGAAAATTTCACTTTTGACATAATGTGAGTTGGGTGCAGTTCCACGTTTCTAATATCCCTGTATACGGGTTTACCATTTTTATCATAGGAATACAGTTCTCCCGGAGATCTGCCTTCTTTCCCCTGAAGAAGCCCCTTTTTGGGGGCGAAACATGTAGGGACCTATAGGAGCGTTTACATCATCTGAAAATAAGTTACCGCATATCTCGTAACCGCACGGTATTGTCACCTAACGGTGAACCTGCATATTCAATATGTATTTTTATTAATGATATATATTTTTATTGATGACATGATTTTGTACTTTATTTTTTGGTTCTAAATTATGTATACAACAATTTTTAGTGAATAAATGTTTTTCTAAGACTTTTATATACGAGGTCTGGACTGGTTTCTAAAAAGCCCCCTTTTTTCTCCCCACTGGGTCCTTGCACAGCCCACTGCGGAAACAATCTGTTCCTTTGTATTCACTTTTGACATAATGCCGAAGTGCCATTTTCTGGCCGATACAGCAGTGCATCCATTCTCTCCTCCCAAACTGTCGCAGGCGGCCGAGCGCCTCGGGAGGAGAGTGCCCTGAGCAGCCGGCGTCTCTCCTCCCACACCGCTCAGCCTTCTGTCGCAGATCAGAGGATATCGGTGTGGGCGGAGAGAGCTCTCAATGCGTCACAGGAGGCTGAGCTCCGCTCGCTCAGCCTCCTGTGACAGCAAGTCAGGATGGAGAGCCAATGCAAACACTCAGCCATCAGTGAGTGTTTGTAAATAATTGAGGGCATGGCATGTTTACTATATCCTCAATTATGAATGAATGGGAAGGGATCTAAATCACCTCCTGTTCATTCATGATTGTGGTTATAGTAAACCCACTCTGTCCTCATGTTATGAATGAACACTCATAGAGGATTCCTGTTCATTTATAACGGGCTGCAGAAAAAGATTGAGGACTCTGTCCTCAATCTCTTTCTATTTTAAAAGGGTAATATCAGGGGTTTAGACCCCCAATATTTCACCGAAGCCCCTAAAAGTAAAGCTTAAAAATGTAATTATATAAAATGAAAAAGTTTATTAACCCCTTCGTGACTGACGACGGGAGCTGGGGAGGAGGTCGACGAACTTCCGTTCATCGATCCCCTCCCCGTTCTATGGGACCGGGAGCGATGCAGATTGCATCACTTCCGGTCCCTGGGCTGTCAGTTCTGGGCTCCTGGAGCCCAGCTATAAGCTATTGAAGTGCAATCTGCACTTCAATAGCTTATTTCCAGTGTAAAGGTGACACTGGGGGTCTTTTGGACCCCCAGCATCACCTTAAAGAGTACCTGTCACGACCATCTGCTATCACATGGGGGGGCTTGTAAGCCCCTCTATGTGATAGCAGTCAAAGTAAAGTTAAAAAAAAAAAAAAAAAGCTTTTTCAATTAAAATTAAATAAAATCAATCTAATAATAATAAAAAATGTTTAAGGCCCCCGCGAGCACGCGCGTCGCCACGTAAACACGCGTCGGGTGCGCCTACGTATGAAAACGACGAACGCGCTACACATGTTGGGTATCGCCGCGCACGCCGGAGTGAGAGCAATAATGCTAGGGCCAGTATTTTGGGGTATCTCTAAATTGATGACCTGTGGGGGCTTTTAAAGCGTCTTCTATTGACTTTTTGAGGTACTGCAGTTTTTCGCCGTTTCACGGACGCACGCAATTTGTAACCTATGCATGTTGGGTATCGTTTTACTCGTTGTAACCTCATCTTTTATATGTCATTTAAAAAATTGGTATTTTGTTGTGTTTTGGGGCATTAAATTAAAATTTTCACTAAATGTTGGGGTTTAATAAGGAGTTGCGCTAATATTGCGCAACATAAAAATTTGCAACTACCACCATTTTATTCTATAGGGTCTTGGCATTCAGAAAATATATAATGTT
>NW_017308328.1:196582-197334 GCF_000935625.1 Nanorana parkeri | reverse complement strand
GCTACACATGTTGGGTATCGCCGCGCACGCCGGAGTGAGAGCAATAATTCTAGGGCCAGTATTTTGGGGTATCTCTAAATTGATGACCTGTGGGGGCTTTTAAAGCGTCTTCTATTGACTTTTTGAGGTACTGCAGTTTTTCGCCGTTTCACGGACGCACGCAATTTGTAACCTATGCATGTTGGGTATCGTTTTACTCGTTGTAACCTCATCTTTTATATGTCATTTAAAAAATTGGTATTTTGTTGTGTTTTGGGGCATTAAATTAAAATTTTCACTAAATGTTTTTTGGTCTTGGCATTCAGAAAATATATAATGTTGGGGGGTTTTAAGTCATTTTCAGGCCTAAAATGTGGAATATAACATGGGTGCAAAAAATGAAAAAAGGGCCTCAGTCATGAAGGGGTTAAAAAAAGACAATAAAATAATGTGGAAAAGTTAAAATAAAAAACCTTTTCGGTTTCGGCCTGACATTTCGGTTTCGTGTTGTTACACCTCTAATTGTGATGCAGCCGCTTCCGTCAACCATGGTCCTGGCATGCTCAGCAAAGGCTGTGTGTGTGATTTTCATAGGCTTGATTTGATCTGTATATTGATCAACTGCCTAATGTAAAATAACTTTACTATACTACATTGTATGTTGTACGTGGACTAATATAATCATTACTTGGCAACAGCTGGATAGGTTTTAGTGGGGAAATGTTTTGTTTAGACCTAGGTCATATTCATGGCACCTATTTCAAACTGTAGGA
>NW_017308328.1:191199-195849 GCF_000935625.1 Nanorana parkeri | reverse complement strand
TTTTTACATTTTTATTTAGTTACATTTTTAATTAATATTTTTTTCTTTTTAACTATTTAAAAAAACAAAAACTTTTTATTGTATTGCTATATCACACAGGGAATAATAATCCCCTGTGTGATAGCATTTGGAGGTGACGGGTACTCTTTATTGACCCTGTCACCTCCAACACAGGAGTTCTAGCACAGCACTGTTGCTAGAACTCCTGTGACAGGAACGAGCAGTGGCCGCCGGGGACAGAGGCTGGGGGAGGTGACAGAGCCTGTCACAGCTCCACTGTCCGGCTCCGTCACGGCTCCACGCCCCTCTGCTCCGTCCCCATCTCATTCAACGCTTCGTCCCCGCTCCGTCACGGCCTCTGCTCTGTCCCCATCTCATTCAACGCTTCGTCCCCGCTCTCGGTGCTCCACGCCCCCCGCTCGTAGCGCCGCTCTCGGCGCTCAAAGAAAGCCAGCCCTGCTATTTGTCCGTAGCAGGGCTAAAACAGTGCAAAAACCACTTGCCCGGAACTACATGTCCCGGGCGTCGGGCGATACGAATTCCACACCCCTGTGTAATATTTTTTTTTTTTTTCATTCTGTTTTTGTGTTCACTCACAGTAGCATCTTATGAGTTACTTCTAATGACAATATATGCTATTATTTGGTGGCCATCCAATGTTGATGTTTTTTTAGATGGATGACAGGGTTGTGACCTCCAATTGGCATCTTCTGACTCTTTGGCATTCAGTAACCTGATTTGTGCAACTGCAGCTACCATGAAATGAGTCCTACTTTCTTTGGTTCAATAGTTCTCCTTTAATGTAAAAAACTATGAGGTTAAGGCTTTTCCCCATAGTTCTCCTTAGGGTAACGGGAGGACACAAACTAGCATCCTCCCGTCACCCTAGGCTCAGTATAGCTCGCGGTATACTGAGACGCCGCAGCTGAAGCGGATCCCGACAATTATGTCTGGATCCACCCAGCTGCATGACTGACAGCTGGCTTTGCCTATCTAGAGGCAGAGCCAGCTGTTCCCGTCCATTCCGCCAATCAGTGCTGGCGGGGAGGGGGGAATCCAGCCCCTCCCCTGTCACGGCAGAGAGCCGTGACAGGATCGAGAGGTGAGCGAACGCCGGTATGTGTTCGCTCACCTCCCGATCTACTGAGCCGACCTGTTTCATTGTCACAGGTCGGCTAGAACTATGAGGTGAGTGAAAAGCACTCACCTCATAGTTCTCCTTTTAAAGAGAGTTTAGCAGGAAGGTTAAAACTTCATGATTGTAGAATGCACTGGAGGAACGGACAGGGGAGGGGGCGGGCACAGCTGGCTCTGCCTTTAGAGAGGCAGAGCGAGCTGTCGATCAGCCAGCGGGGTGGATCTCTACAGCATTGTGCGGAGCTGTGGCGCGGCTTTCTGGTCTCCGAGTTTTGGGTCACCGGAGGACATTATTGTATGTCCTCCCGTGACCCGGAGGAGAGCTATAGGCAAAAAAGGTTGTTCCATAGTTCTCATTTTAAATAGCTTTATAAATGCCACAGGTTTGCTTTAAGACTATCAAGCAAGACTCTTTATCATAAGATATTAACAGAACCTTTTTATTCTCTGTCTCCTATGGGAGGGATTTGGATGGTTCACCCCCACAAATATGTAATCGTGGACATATGAATTTTGGGGGGATTGACCATTTTGGGCTTTCTCTGTGTCTTCCTGGTTAGATCTTTTAAATAATTGTCTGTTTGTGTTCTGTTTATAGACCTGAAAGAGCTTCAGCCGACCAAGACCATTTAAAATACTCTACTTCCAGAGACCGGGGCAATTCTGCCTCATATGGATCACATACTTCCAGTTCAGCTGGGCTTTCTCGACAAAAGCATGATGATATCAGGGTGTCTTCTGATTTGCACAATGAAGAGGAAGGTATGGAATTTAGAACAGTATGATCATTAAAAAAATAACTTCTATTGTTTAATCCTTTTGCTGCCACCGACATTTGTCATACGTCGATGGCAGCGGCCCGTTTAAACAGACTCCCGGCGTAAAGCTGCCGGGACTGTTTACATTTGTAAAGCCGGCTGCCGCCAGATCACTTTCACGGGCCGGTAAAGTGCCCGCCACCCCCGCCGAGTTTTCCGATCTCCCCTTACCCTGCCCGCGGCCCGGAGACCGGCATGTCGGGTGCCAACAGGAAGCAGGGGAGGAGAGCAGGGAACTTCCAGTCACTGCTCTCCTCCCTGTTCTATTGGACCGGGAGCAACGCGTATTGCTTCACTTCTGGTCCCTGAGCTGTCATTGTGATCTGCACTTCAATAGCTTATTTAGAGTAGAAAGGTGTGACACTTGGGATCTTTTGGACCCCCAGTATCATCTTAAAAGACGACCTGTTGCCACCAATATGCTATCACATAGGGGGGCTTATGAGCCCCCCCTATGTGATGGCAATTAAAGTAAGAAAAGAAAACATGTTTTTAAAAATATTAAATGTAAAAATATTCAATTTTTTTTTCTTTAATGAAGTCCGCCAGGAGCACGCATTCACGTAAACACGTGCCTACGTATGAAAACGACTTATCGCGCTACACGTATTGCCGCGCACGCCAGAGTGAGAGCAATCATTCTAGTGCCAATATTTACGTTATCCCTAAACTGATGACCTGTAGAGGCTTTTAAAACATCATCTATGGACTTTTTGGGGTACTGAACTTTGTCGCAGTTTCACGGCTGCGTGCAATTTTTAACCTGGGCTTGTTGGGTATCTCTTATTGTAACCTCATCTTTTCTATTTAAAAAAAAAAAATGGGTATTTGTTTGGGGCACTAAAATTAACTTAAGTGCATTTTCCACAACATTTTTGGATTTGATAAACAGTTGCGCTAATTTCGTGCAACGTAAAAATGTGCAACTGCCGCCATTTTTTTTTCTTTAGATGGTCTTGGCTTTCAGAAAATATAAAATGTTTGGGGGTTTGATGTCATTTTTAGGCCTAAAATGTAGATTATAACGTGTGCAAAATCCTGGAAAAAAGGCCTTGGTAGCGAAAGGGTTAATGGGAATTTTAATAAAGATTTCAGTGTATGTTTATGTTGTGCTTATTACACAACGAAAAGGTGGTTAATTCACATGTATGTGTTCTTGCTATATGGTTTTAGATGGCTACAGTGTCAATGGAGGATCTGGAGAAAATGCTTTTGGTCGGAAGTCGTTGGGGCAAGAGCTGAGGGTTAACAATGTGAGCCCTGATTTCACTGTCCAGCATGGAAGCCGTGCTTTAGCAACAAAAGATATGAGGAAATCCCAGGGTAAGTTTTTTTTTTTTAATGAAATTGCTATATGCAGCCCATTACCGGCATTCACGATTAAATCTTTTATTGGCAACATCTTCAATAATTTTCTGTTTAGCAGTCATTACTTGTATATCTAAAACTAAAACTTTTTTTTAAAATTTTGGACAAACCAACTGTTGTGGGTTTTTTTTTTTCGTTATCTATCTTCATTTGGGGAAGATTTCTCCACTTCCTTGAATGAGGGAAATCCCCTCATTTATTATTGCAACAAGTGTCCCCTTTGGAAGAGTTCATCTCTATATTCTAGTGGCAACTCAAAATTTAGCATTTTCCCATCACTTTCCCAGTGATATTGGTCACCAGGACAAATGGGTAAATCTCCCTAGTGGGGACACAGACAGCAAGTACCAGATAGGTGTTCTAATCCTACTTTTTCCAAAACTTAAAAAAAAAAAAAGTTTTGGGTCTAGGTTTACTTTTAACCCTTTCGCTGCCAAGCCCTCCGGAACATTTTTCAAATCAGCTGGCCAAGCCATTTTTGAATTTTCTGCAATTTTTTCCTATTGGTTTGATTTTCAACTGCTGCGTTGCTAGCGTTTGTAAAAGACCCCCCAAACCATATATTTTCTGAAAGCGCAGGCCCGGTAGAATAAAAAGATGGTGATACTAAATTTGTAGGCCCTGCGATAATTGCGCAAATGTTTCTCAAATTAATATTAAACCGATAAAAATACACAATTCAATTGTTAAAACACACCAAAATCAGTATCCGTGCACAAAAAAAATTATTTTCTGACTAAATCTAAAAGATAAAACTGTATTGAGTTAATAAATAACAAATATTAGCAAATTTGTAATTGCGCCTTTTTGCGAAAAGGTAAAAAAATGAAGGTATGCAAAACTGTAAATAATCGACTTATGTAAAAAATTGTTTTGGTGTTTGTGTTGTGATAAAATGATACAGGTGTATATTTAATTGCAACACAAGGTATCACAACGCATGGCAATGAGTCACAAAGCTTTGCCATGCGCTGCCACAGTTAATTTAATGTTTTTTTTTAAAGAAAAAAAATAAAAAAGATCATGCACTGCGATGCGTTCTAACAACGCACTGCAGCGCATGTGCATGGTGTGCACCACAATATGTGTGTGTTATGTGGGGGAGGGAGGGGTTGTGCTTTTTTTTATTAGTTTGTTTTTTTTTTTACACTTTTTATTTTTTTAAATTTTTTATTTTGTTTTACATTTTTTTTTTAAAACATTTTTATTTATTTTTTAATTTTGTATTTATTTTTTTTTTACTGTTGGGGGGGCTACGGTGAAATCTCTGGGGTCTAAACAGACCCCTGACATTTCCCTTTTGAAATAGAAAAAGAAATTGAGGACA
>NW_017308328.1:145870-190132 GCF_000935625.1 Nanorana parkeri | reverse complement strand
GGGGGGCGCCCGGTATTTTTAAAATTAGCGGTCATCAGCGGCTTGTGAGCCGCTGATGACAGCTATTAATTTAAAGGGGACAGTCTGCTGAACAGTTCTACTATAAGCTGATGGTCGCTAAAGCGACCATCAGCTTATAGTAGAACTGTAAATGCTAGGTCCGTACGACGTACTGAGCTGGCCAACTGGAAGCACTTTTGTAGCTCCGTACGACGTACGTCCTTGGCAGCGAAAGGGTTAAAGTGTTTTTTCACATTTGCAGTCAATTTTGAAATAACCCTCCTAATATACATGTTTTTATGTGCATCTATTCACACAGCATACCGACAAATAATTAAAAAAAATATATATTTCTAACCTTTTTAGATGTTTTGTTGCAGCAGGCAGGATGACAGATTCCAGGTTTTTCTCCGCACCTTCAGTCATCTGTCCTTTTATAGAAAGACTTGGGACTGAAATTTTAGCTTTTGCAAAAGTTTGCTTTTGAGGATAATGTTTTATTTTAAGGATAATGTTTTATTTTAGGCAGTTAAAGTGGAAAAATGGAACCGAACTAAAAAAATGGAGATTTGCTTTGTTTTAGGGAACATCTAGAAATATTAAATGTGCCTAGGAGTACACTGAAAATGTGGTTTTATCTGAAATTACCCCTGAAAAATT
The DNA here is from genome assembly GCF_000935625.1 of Nanorana parkeri. Classification (NCBI taxonomy): domain Eukaryota; kingdom Metazoa; phylum Chordata; class Amphibia; order Anura; family Dicroglossidae; genus Nanorana; species Nanorana parkeri. Next base: position 189,472 of record NW_017308328.1, on the reverse strand, counting down.
GCAGTGCCCTTACTGGTATGAGAGACTACAGCTTCATAGCTTAGTATCTGGAGTGTGAGATCTAAGGCACTGTTGCCTCTGATTGCTAGTGTCCGATTTGGAGTGACATTCGTTGATGTCACTATTGTGCTACCACTGTTCTTGCTAGATGCGCTGACATGAAGCAAAACCCTGCCTCTTATCAAGATGTCTGTAGCCACACACAGACACAGTGCATGGTAAGTCAGTAACAGAAAGATCAGCTGCAGGGACACGCAAAAACGCACCGCACTGCAGTTAACAGCTGACAGCCTCACTCCACAAAAAAGGGAACTGTAACGCGGTAAAAACGCGCTGCATGCATAGCACCGCGTCTGAAGATCTGCACCAGAAAATGGTGTAAACAAGCCCTAATAGTTTTGTTTTTTTTGAAGCAGTAAAAAAGAAAAGCCTGTATTTAATTTATAACTAATTTTACAATGATTTGTACCAGAATCATTTATAATAGTGTAATTTAACCATTTTTGTACTTTATACCCCTTTTTATTAGCAGGCTATTTTTCAGTTTAAGTGCTATGAAAGTTTGTGACTCGGTCATGCAACCCTGTACCCAAATACATTTTAGACCATTTTTGTGAGACAGAGCTTTCTTTTGGCTGTATTTCATAACCACTAGCTTTTCTGTTTTTGTTTTTTTTCCCCCCTATATAAATGGGGGAAAAAAGGCCAGAATTTTAAAAATAAATCTTGTTCCCTTACATTCTGTTTATAACACATATGAAATAAAAATGGCAAGACAGTACCAACACCCCTGAATCTGACCCCTTTTTAAATAGTAGATACCCCAAGGTAATGCTAATTTATTCCCAGTTTTTTCGGGAAACGAAGAAACATGCTGGAATTGCGGTGATTTAATGGAGCTTGGTAAAGGTACACTAGATACCGTGCATTAATAATGTACTGGTCATACACAGAGGGAGATTGAGGTGAAGGGTTAATTTGCGGGCCCCATACAGTGGGAGGATGGAGATGAGGGGGTTAATGTGCAAGATAAGGGAGGTGACAGAGTTGATACACAGGCATTACAGGGACTGGATGGAGCTGAGATGTATAGAGGAGGAGGAGGAGTGAAAGGGTTCAGAAAAAAGAGGATCCCACTGTCCATTTTAAATCCCTTTCCTTTGATCTGCTGCTTCTGATCCATTTTTTGCATAAATCCTTTGGAAACCCTCACTTCTTCCCATTTCTCTGTCGTGAGAGGAAGGCGTAATATGGTTTATTTTGTGATTGCTGTGATTGGTCTTCACAAACAGTCACAAAGTTCAGAGCTGCTTGGATCAGCTCTGTACGCTTTGCCTGTGATTTGATCCGCCTGACGATGCTCAGATCATTCAATAATGGGCGCATTCTTGAGTGACGTTTATAAACTGCAATCCAGAAATACGTGTCTACCTTCCCGCCTGTTTTTAAAAATACAGTTGTAGTTGTTGGTGTTTAAGCACCATTGTGTAGTCGGCTTTTTACCACATACCACCACGAAATTACCACATACATGATCTAGTTCACATGTGGGTCACATGCTTCTCCATACCTGGAACAACGGGTTATTTACTTTCCACTGTTGAATAAAGCGGTGGCAAAGGAAAGGTCAGTGAAATAAATCAATAAATCAAACCTGTTGGGAACTTCTGAGAAAAGACACTAATTACTCAAATGCATTTGGCCATCCTGATCTTTTTCATCTTGTACCACAGGGGTAGTGGGCTTACTGTGAGTTCTTTACCAACATGATAAATGAATGTCTAGTATCGAAAAACATAAACCTGAAACTATGTGTTTTTATAAATCCCACAGATCGATCGCTGTCCTATTCTGAAGAGTCTCGGCTGTCGAATCTTCTTCGGAGGATTACCCGGGAAGACGACAGAGACCGAAGACTGGCTACCGTTAAGCAGCTGAAAGAATTTATTCAGCAACCAGAAAACAAAATGGTTTGTAGCTTTTTTTTTTTTTTTTAATTCTCTGTATATTAGTGGTAAATATGTAGTATGTCACAGAAGTCTTCTCTTCTCCAATGCTATAGCTGTTTCAAAGAAGAACATTCTAAAAACTGCATGCTGTTTGTTCGTTTTTAAAAATGTATTTTTATTTACAACGAACATAAGTACCTGAACCTGTCTGGATATTTTTCTCCGGTTATCCCTTTGCACAACACCACTATGAGCTACCCAGGTTCTGCTGTATGCACATGTGCTGATGGAGATCATACAGATAGGAGAGAGCAGAGCGGATGACTTACCAGCAAGTTGCTGCTCCATTATTCAGGCAGAAAGCTGTAGGTGGGGAGATGACCCAATTGTACAACAATAATATCGAGTATAATGGTGTTGCCCTCCTGGCTGTGATGTCAGCATTGCAAATCCCTTAGCAGATAAAGAGCTTAACAGATTGTTCACCATGGAAATCAGTCTACTTCCTTGTTTACAATAGGAATATATGTAAAATGTGCCTTCTCCTTTCCACTTGACTGTAGCTTTTGCAATTTCCTCTGTATTCTTATGAGTATAATTCTTATGAAGACACCGGGTGGGGAATTGATCATAGCAATTGTAAGTGTTTTGAACTCTCATTAAGTTGCATAGCATATATTTGCGCGGGATTTATGTTGCTAGTGTACTGTTCCTGAATGAGATTAGACCCTGAGCATACACTTTGCTTTAACTCTGTTGTCATAACATGTCTGATTCTAGACGCTGGGACAGTTCCGCTGTACTGGGTGCCCCCAGGCCAGATTCTTCTAATGGCTTTGCAGCATGCCTACTTATGGTGCTGATGTCTGCAGCATGAAATTCTGTTGACCTCTGAGGACAGGTTAGACTCTAAGAACAGAGTCCTCTTTAACTCAGTTGGGTGTGACCTGGATCCATCTACTCCCTTCTGGCTTTAAAGATGTTTACCCAAATGTCCCCATCTTCCCAGTGCATCAACAATTCCTACGCACTACCAGTTTGTTCTTGGACCTCTTGTTTTTACCAAGGTGCTAGCTCCAGTACTAGCACTCAGTGCTCTTGTGGCATCCCCATTATGGGATACTTAAGACAACCTACTTTTGAGGGAACAGTTGGCAAAGGCTTTGTCGGACAATGTGGCTTTTACAATCCTGACGTTACAGCAGTTCGGATGGGTCATGAAATTTCAGAAATTGTCACTCGAACTGACTCCTTGTTTGGAGTGTCTGTGTCTAGTCCTGTACACAGCTTAGACCAGATTGTTCTTTCCCATCAGAAATTTCAGACACTCTTGCACTCTAGACTTTGTGACATTCTGTCGTCCGGTTTCTGCAGAGTCCAATTCATGTCATGGAGGACCAGTGTGGCACTGGTTTAGTAGCTCAAGAGTCTGGCTCTAGACTCGGAGGTCCTTCCTTCTAGTCGTTTTTGGAGGTGTCTTAAGACAGACACCTGCCTTGCGGGCTTAAGAGTTGTCCTGGGCACCCAGTTAGCGCAGGGGACTTTGTTGTCCTTGGAGTCTTGTCTCCTGATCAACATCTTTGAGCAATTTGGTAGCCTCGGAAGTGCTGGACCATTCTGTTGGAGGGCCACCTGATCCGGTTTGTTGGACAACACCACGGCAGTGGTGTAAATCGCTTATTAGGGGGGAATCAGAAGTCTTCCTGGAAACAGAGGTGGAACAGACACTGTTCTGGGTGGAACTTCAATTGGGGCCCTGTCCACCATTTACATCCTAGGAGTGGACAGTTGGCAGGCAAATCTCCTCAGCTGGTAGCACATGGACTCAGGGGAAGTGGTCCCCTGACCCTGAGGTGTTTCAGGGTGGGGGATGCCAGAAGTGGATCTCCTGGCCTCTGGGTTCAAGAACACTGGACAGGTTTTCTTCAGTTACAGAGATCTCTTAGCAAAAGCAATGGATGCTCTGGTGGCTTTGTGGGATCAGTACACCCTGATCTATGCACTTCTTCCTCATCTGCTTTGCAGGATCGAGATGAGGGGCCTTCCAGTAATCCTCATTGCTCTGAATTGGCCCAGGCATGTTAGGTGCGCTGCTTTGGAACGACTCCTAGCAAATACTCTTTGGTCATTGCCAGGTCATGAGAATTTTCTGTCCCAAGGACTTATTTGCCATTCTTTTGGTTTGCTGGCTTTAGTAGAATGGCTGTTGAAGACCAGGTTCTGAGAGTTAGGGGCATCGCTGAAGCTATGATTTCTACCTATACCTATAATGTAAAAGCTGCTCTGGTCCATAAGGGATGTGCAGGGGTGAGAGGTTATAGAAAACCAAGGTGCAAAATAAGTCATAGCATCACAATTTTTTTAATAAGCTGCCCCTGGACCTTCTACTTGTGCTGAATAAAATAATCCAAAGATTTTCACCTCCATATGAGATTCCTAGTGACGGGTGGTGGTCCTAGCTGTCCATAATGGGGTCTTCCTTCTGAACACCTGCAGCTGCATCGGTGGGTCCATGGAGGATTCTTACTCTCCTATGTCATAGGATAGATATGAGAGTTAAAGTCAAAATTAGCTTGCTCGTGAATTTTGGGAATCTGTCAATTTTGTTTGGTTTCAGTACATGTAACCTTTACTCCTACTGACCTTGGCAGTCTTTGTTTCTCTAGTAGGTACTGCTACCGCTGTCTTCATACTGATGATCCAGTGCCTTGTGGTGCTGTATAGCCATAGAGGAAGAGCAGCTTTGCTTTTTGCGTGTCCCAACCCTTCTATAATCACAGAATATACTAAGAAGCTAGAACGTTTCCCCAGTGGACTTAATGAGAATAGGGCAAGTTTTTCAGTGATATATTTAGCTCCAGTTATACAGTAGTCATTTTAACTCAGTGTTTCAATAACATTTTTAGACTTGTTCTATTAAAAAGCTGTTACTACTTTTACCACCAACTAAAGGAGCAATTGTTCAGTCAGAATGTTGTTGGTTCTAAAATTGCAGCTGAAGCACATGATATCACCTATTTCTTGGGTCACAGATTAATTTAATCTGTATGTTCACAGAAAGCCATTAAGCGTATTCTCCCACCAGGGTAGTGGTAAATCCTGAACTTTGCACTGGTACCATGAACCAGTGGTACATGGTACAAATTCAGGAATAACCAAGCCCTATGTAATGCTTTTGTTCTGCATTTGTATTTGTCCTGTCTTAAATTTTCCTGTGCAATTTGTTTAATTTTTCTTTTATGTAGGTGCTGGTTAAACATCTTGACAATATCCTGACTGCTATAAATGATGTGTTAAATGAAAGGTATGTTTTCACTTCGAATGAAGTGGCTCCATTTAATCTTTCTATGGGATTTAAAGTGTACCTCTGTTTGCATTTAACAGTCTACAGGGATGAAGTATATGCAGGCAGAAATGTGTTCTAGATTTCAGTGCTGCATGGGCCCCAAAACCTGTGGGGTTTGGTTATATACTTCATAACTTTTGAGCTCAAGTCCACTATTTGCCCTTCATTGTTAGTGTATGGGCCAGCTTTAAAGTGCAGTGATAGACTGTTCGTTTTTTGTTCAGCCTGTAGGCAGAACGAAATAAAACCGATTTCCTCCTTCCATGCTAAACAGCGTGGATGAACGAATCTCCCACTGTGTCCTTTGTATTCTGACAGTAGAGGGTGTGCTGCTGTCAGAATACTGTAATATAGAAAATTGAATGTACCGGATAGAAAATCTTCAGGCGAACAGGGACTGCAACCAATCAGCTGCTGTCACTGTTCGCCAAAGATGATCTATCCGGTTCCTTCTATTCTCTGATCGAATAATGCCAGATGGTGCTGACGGTCACCCACTGTGTGAATTTTGTTCGGTTTATCAAGAACCGGCCAAAATTAGCACGACATATGAACAGTTTTACAGACCTATCGTGAGATGTGGTAGAGGGCTGCTCCTAGCATACGTTTAGCTCCTGAAATTGAGGGTATGTCATGTAGTGCTCTGAGTACTCTGGAAGACCTTACAAAGTATTAGTTTTTGTAATTATAGGAGTCTAAATTCTCTTAAAATGGGGTTTTTATATTTTATCGTGCGTGTGTTTGTTTATATGCATGTAGGTAGACCGTTCTTGTACAGACTGTGCACAATGCCTTTAGATTAGTACAGCTTTTTTACCTGTAGGTTTCCTGCTGTGCTCAAACAATATGACTGTCTTTTACTCTTCCACTCTTCCAGTAGCAAACTGCTTCAAGAACTGCGGCAGGAGGGAGCACAGTGCCTTGGCTTGCTCTGTGCTGGTCTGAGCTATGAGGCAGAGAAGATCTTTAAGTGGATTTTTAACAAATTTAGCTCCTCTTCTAAAGATGAAGTGAAGTTACTTCTACTTTGTGCCACTTACAAAGCTTTGGAAACTGTAGGAGAAAAGAAGGCATTTTCATCAGTAATGCAGGTATGTTTAAATGTATACCATAGTTTGCTCTGCCATGTTGCCTCCTGATATGTTAAAACATTTTATCAAGTGTTTTGTTTTATAAGACCTAATATACTCCGGTTTGGAGGTATCTTGCATTACAGATTACCCTCTTGGGCCATTTTAGTGTTGCCTTTTGTATTGGACACTGGCAAATAGAAAAATTGTAAACCAGCCTCCAGTAAACCCATCCTCTACCCAGAATCCCTCGGTTTTGTTTGCTAGCTTTCCTGGGAGGATGGACACCTTTTCTTCAGCTGTAGCCTTGTATATCTTTTTTTTTTTTTCCTGATTTTTCTTTATGGATTTAGTTTTTCATTAACTTCAATCAAGAATCCTTACTGCACTGTAGCTTAAACTGGTCTCTGCATAGCAGCTGCCTGGATTGGCCTTTCCTCAGCTTGACTTTGAAGTGCTGTACCCGGACCACCCCGGTCTGTGGATGTGCAAGGCTTGCCTGGAGTGTGACATTGGGTTTTGCATTGTGGTGCTTCCCAGACCTTCGTGTACTGGTAAATGTTAGCCGTAGAGCGCTTTCCAGAGCGTTTGCATTGCATCAGCGCTTGACCTCTTTTCTGAAGAATCATTTGTGAATAAGGCTGTGCAGGCTAATGCACTGGGAGCTACCTCTCTATTTGCACAGTTGGGTGTCTTTCAGATTTCTGCTGCTCCTTCTTACAAGTACTATGTGGATCTCTGGTCTGTTCCCACTGCCTGCATCTGGTGACCTTGTCACCTCTGTCCAATTGACCCTTCTCAACACCACTTGCCTGGGTTTAGGAGTACCTGAGGCCTCAAGACTCATCATGTCTTGCACTCACACACAGTGGGGGCAGTCTCCTGGTGGTACTGGGGGCATCTACTCTCCTGCCTTTGTTCTTTTTAGAACGTCTACAGCGGTAGAAACTTTCCCATTGCACCTGCTATTCAAGGTATTCCTTTATGAGGACTGGAAGCACCCTGAAGTGACCCTTAAGGGCCCCACTTGAGGGTGTGTTGCAATTGTTCCCCTTTTGAGAGGAATTCGTTTAATGGCAGTCTATTTCCACTGTGGATCCACCAGTGACCCGCCTTGACAGGAACACGACTAGAAAGGTAGAAGGCATGCTTACCTTTTTAAGGTTCCTACTGACAGGCAATATGTCTGAAGGTTCTCATTCATCCAGGTCATCGAATATCTGTAAAAAAAATAAGTCAAGGCAACTAGACTTGCTATATTTTTTTTTCTTAAAGACGTTTCGCTGGTCATCTAACCAGAATTCTGAATTGAGAAAGCTGGTTAGATGACCAGTGAAACATCTTTAGGAAAAATACAGCAAGTCCAGTTGCCTTGACTTATTTTTTACAGCTATACTGTCAGTTAAAATCCATCTTTTAAATGCCAGTTTGAACAGCCAATTCTGCCCTCCATTCTCTGTTGACAGTGACCTTAATCTGGCAAACTGTCAGATTGGGTTAATTCCATCAAAAGAAACTTTCCACTGCTGGGGTAGACCCTTGTTTCATGGTGCGTGTGGAGAAAATGTCTAGTCTTATGCTTCAGTTGTTGTGATGGCTTGTTACATGCATCTAAGCTTATGTCCTGCTTGGGGCTAATGCCCATAGAGATGTGCAGACGCATTCAAGAAGTGCCAAACTCGCTTGGCCCTCAAGGAATGTTTTCTCTAAAGCCCTTTGCTTGACATTAGTAATGTCATGGGAGATCAGAGCATACTGCTGCTTCAACATATAGGGTGTCTAGTAATAGGAAACCTGATTTCCCACCCTTTTGCTTCATCCATGGTGCTCCTGTGCCCTCAGTCTCATTTCCACTGAGCCGGCAAAGCTGGAACTCCGAGGTTGGCTAACCCTTCTGAACTACCTTCCAATCTGCATGTTCTGGAGCTGTCCCCCACCTGGGCCTCCAGTCCTTTTCTAAGGAAGATACCATGTCTTTGGGATTTACAAAAGTCCCCTGTGGTACATAATACTACTGTCCCTTGTCTCCAGAGAAACCTGATCTACAGGATTGACTGGGAGCAGTTCTCCTCTACCTGAATAAAGACCTGGACCCTGGCTGTCAACCGATCACACCTACTACATTCTGAGCATTTGCCCTTCTGTTCAGTCTAGTGCCCTCTCCTGACATCCCTCCTGTGCAAATGCTCCTTCTGTGAAGAGTTTGCTTTATGGATCCTTGTAGTAGGCACCTTCCTGAAGGGCCCAACTCCTGCAAGATCCATACAGATCGAGTGTTGAGTGAGGTGGTTCAATTTAAGCCCTTAGTAAAAAGGCTCACACCCTTGGTTCCTTTTATCAGGCAGGTGTTCACCGCTTCATCACGGGAGTGTAGGCAGTTGGGGGAACCTCTTCCTCAGGATGAATTCCACCTCAACTTTTTTTTTTTTCCTTTTTAGCTCCTTTCAGTCCCTCCTTTTCATGAGCTTGAGTTCTGAGCAGGCCTACAGACTTGTTTCTACATACCAAGTAGTAACTACTGTAATCCTTCAGCTGCTTCTGGTGGCTGGGTTAGTTTATTTTCCCTGTAACTGGGGGATTCTATTCTCTTCAGCTCTTCCATCCTTGGGACTGCAGTCTGGTTCCCTCCACTTTGGATGATCTCGCCTTGACCAAATTTTCTTATTTGGACTGCATTGGAGTGGGAATCCTCCTGCAACAGGGAAAGTAGCTTGGTCCCTGCACAAGGCAATCATGATAGTGTTGGCCTCACTGGCACTGCATGTTCCTAAGCACAATGCCTTGGAACTGGCTCTCCTAAACCAGCGGCCTCTGCACTGTAAGAGAGAGGTTTGCACACTTGAGTGCACATACGATCCTAAGTGGTGGACAGAGCTCATCACTGGAGGGCCCTGTGCTTTCCTGGATTGTCAGCAGCCTAGCTTCCTGCTGCAGGTATTCTCTGCAGGGGACAGAGTATGTCCAGAAGACCTCATTGGACCCATTTCCCTGGAAATTGATCCTACTTCTTTGACCTACAGTATCTTGGGGGTATCTTCAGTACCTTGTCATGCACGTATTGAGATGGAATACTTTTAGGGATTCTGCTAAGATTTCTGTCCCTTGTTCCATGGCTGTTGATGCTTTGCTGCATTCTGGTGGATCAGCAGCTTCTTAGACTCATGGCTGCAGTCTGGTTTAAGCAGGCTCCACAGCTATCTGCAAGCCCCAGTGTAACTCTGGATGTCAAAGAAGATGTTCTAGTTTCATCCGAGGTGCCTTTTTGATGATTCCCATCTCGCCAGTCTGGGACAATGGTCTAATTTCAATTCCTGCGTAACCTTTTATAGGTGTGCCCCCCTGCACCTGTTATATTGACTTCGTTGGAGTGAACCCTTGAGTTCTCTGTAGGGATGCACCGATACCACTTTTTTAAGACCGAGTACGAGTACCGATACTTTTTTTTCAAGTACTCACCGATACCAATTACCGATACTTTTTCTTAAAGGGGCAGGTCACATTTTTTCTAAAGCAATACAAAATAATGATTTTAGGTCAGTTTCTTCATATTATGAAGAACATGAAATGAATATTTATCATGCCATTGCTAACTAAGGCTTGTATCCCCATAGTGGGGAAAAATAGATGAGCACATGTCCAGACTCTAGAACACTGTATTGTATAGTGTGGCACAGCCATATCCAATTCTGCATACCTGGCTTTATATTATATTTTTTTTATAATATAAAGCCAGGTATGCAGAATTGGATATAGCTGTGCCACACTATACAGTGTTCTGGAGTCTGGGCATGTGCTCATCTATTTTCCCCACTAGGGGGATACAAGCCTTTGTTAGCAATGGCAAGATCTACTTATTTCATTATTTAATGTCCTTTTTTTTTTTTTTAATATTATATAAAGTTAAACAACATTGCAGGCATATATTATTTTTGTTCCATGTGCCCAGCCCCCATGCGGTGCTGCAGTACTAATAGAAAACGATTTTGTTTCTGCCTGGAGATCCGAACCATTTAAATTACCCTTTATCTCATTTTTGTCAACCAGATCCGTAACCAAAATGAACCCTATATACCAAAAAGATAAACCAGCTAACAAGAGTGGCTGGTTTAAAAAGGGTTAACAGAGGATCGCGACTAGTATTCCAATTACAAAAAGAGTTCATTAGATAAAATATCAGTTTTGGACATAAATATATCACTAACTGGTTTTAAAAAAAGCATGACATACAATTATAAATCTTCAGGTATGCAGATCTGTTTGTATAATGTGCTCTCATTCATATATGCTAGGAAGCCAGACGGCGTGTCATTACCCACCACCCGACTTCTTGATTGCCCGGGAAGCCAACTCCATTCTGTTTGGCCGGCTTGATGCTGATTGGCCGGAAAGCCGGCTTCCCAGCCAATCTGCATCGAGGCCAGCCAAACAGATCTGACAATATGGTGACATGACCCCCCCCCCAACCCTGCAGACACCTCATTCCCCTCACGTAGATCCTTAGCAGTAGTCATTACCGTACCAGTCCAGCTGGGCAGACATCGCTCTCACGGATCTGCCCACGTCTCCTGTGTGTACACCGCCCACCTGATTGACCCTCATCCTGCTACTGCGCATGTGCAGACTGCACAGCGCTCATTTAGAAATCATGCGCAGTAGCAGGCTGACGAATGATCACGTGGGCGCTGTGCACATAAGACATGGGCAGATCAGGAAGAGCTTGGAGATAGGTGTCTGCCCAGCTGGCAAAAAGACTGGTACGGTAATGACTGCTACTAAGGATCTATGTGAGGGGAATGATTTGTCTGCAGGGTGGGGGTTGTGTCGCCATATTAGATTTTGTTTTTGCCCGGCCAATCAGTATCAAGCCTGCCAAACAGCATGGAGCCAGCTTCCCGGCTCCATGTTCCCTCACGGCACTGCCTGTCAGAGAAAATCTCCCTCTGAGCGGAAGCTCCAGTATCGGGGAAAGGTATCGGAGCAGTTGGGCGAGTAAGAGTACTCGCCCAATTACTCGTTATCGGCACAGATACGAATCTTGAATCGGTATCAGTGCATCCCTACTTAAAACAATGTAAAGATGTAATTTATGACACTGGATGGAGTGAGGGTAGCAAGTTGCCTCTCTGACTCTTTACCTTTTTGGGTTTGTAGATTTTAGCTGATGACCTACTGAAATAGGTTATTTTTGTTCAACAGGATGGATAAGGACCTAATGGAAAAGGTGTGAAAAGAAACTGGAAGCTCAATTTTTTAAAAAATAAATAAAAAAATCTTCATAACTAAAACATATCTTCTGCTTTTCTTCTTCTTTTTTTTTTTTTATTTAAGTTATAGTGGTCTTCTCTTGTTTCAGTTGGTTATGACCAGTCTGCAGTCTATATTGGAAAACCTGGACACGCCAGAATTGCTGTGCAAATGTGTGAAATGTATCTTGCTTGTGTCCCTTCTGGGTTTGTTTTTTTTTTTTTTTTTTTATTTGTCATCTTGCCCATGCAGGTCCCCTCTGATCACCCTTAAGGTCCCATTCATGCAGGGCTTAAGACCGTGACTGGAGGATCCCTGTGTCAAGATTTCCTGATCTAGGTGGGGAGCCGGCTCCATGCTCCCTCGTCGCTAAATACAAGGCAACACGTGGCCCGCTTTCTGGCCAATCAGGAAGCCGGGGGGAGGGTATTGACTTGCCACCTGACTCCCTGATTGGCCAGCTTTCCAACCAATCAGGAAGCCGGGCGGCGAGTCATCACACACCGCCTGGCTTCCTCATTGGCCTGGAAGCCAAGTGACGGAGCATGGAGTCGGCTTCCTGGCCAATCAGGAAGCCGGGGGGCAAATCATTACCCACCCCCCAGTTTCTGATTGGCCGGGAAGCCAGCTCCCTGGTGACGAGGAAGCTTGAAGCCGACTTCTGGGCCAATCGGGCAAGTCCTGATACCGGAAGGTTGGGTTTTGGGAGCATTTGGGCGAGTACTCAAATCGGCACCGATTTACTAGTATCGGTGCATCCTTAACTATTACATGTATATTAAAATGCTTAATCACGATGTAATGCAACAGGAACATTCTCCCAACAGTTCACAGTTCATCAAAGTACAAAAAAAAGTGGAATACATGTGGATATAAAGAATCTTCCAATCCATGTCACTCAACACTGTGTTGGACCATTTGCCTGTAAGAATACCACTCGCTGGATTACATGACCACTAAATTATAGGAAGATCATATCGGGCATGGATGATGATTCCACTCTGTAAACCACATCAGACTAAAAGTGGCATTTCCAGATGTCTCAATGACACTGCTATCCAGCTTTCCACCTCTGAAGTGGCTCAAAGATTAAATAAACTCCATACAGTGTGTTTTTGCATTTATTAAAAAGAAAACCACACAACAGAAAGCAAACTAGCATTTTCAAAGTGCTCAAGTAGCATTAGTTATAACCAGCATGAGTATGCAAGTGTAATACCGCAATCCTGCCACTGCAGAAAATTCCCACGTCTTCCTTTAGCAGAGTGATGAAGTAGGTTTGTCCCTGCATTGTCTGGAATGGGGTATTTATCAAGGCCTAATTTTCCCTGCCTATAATTTGGAAGTCAGAGTAAGTGGCATTCTTGCAAATGAAGGGTCCCACGTGGTGTTGAGTGACACAGATTGCAAGGATTGGAATATTCTTTATATTCACCAATAATCCATACTGCCTTTAGGCGATCCCTTGAGACTCATCTCTTCAGGGAAGCCTATCGCGCCTCAACCTAATCACTGAACTATCACTTTCGCAAACAATTCATCCCCACACAGGTACCTCCTCCTGTATCACTTGCCCCTCCCATTTAGATTGTAAGCCCTGCTTGCCATGTTGTCTTGAATTGTATTGTAATGTCTTCCTTATATTGTAAAGCGCTGCGCAAATTGTTGGCCTGTACAATAATAATATTTTGTGTTGTGGGTCTTTGGACTTTCTTGTTTCATAGACTTTTATTTCTTTTTTTAAGCACTTTTCTGTTGCATTACATCACGATTGAGCATTTTTTAATGTTTGCAATTAGGATGGCTTTTGAGAACTGTTCATTAGTTGTATTATACTAGCCTATGTATATATTTAAGTCCAGCACGGCCTTCACTTTTTTAATTTGTTAATGCGGTTAAGCATCAGTGACTTAATCAGTGAGTAATTGTTAATTATTCTGCAATTATTATGCAATTAATGCAAGCTGGTACTTTATAAATTATATCTTCTTTTTGCACAGGACACAGTTGATATTTTGGTTGGATGGCATATAGATCACACACAAAAACCTTCTCTCACACAGCAAGTGTCTGGTAAGCTGTTTTTCCATTAAGACGGTTGCTTGGATTTGTGTCATGCTTGCATCACTTGTCACTTCTGAATTTTTAGTTTTTAATTTCTTTTTTGTAAATTTTTTTAACACCTAAATGAATTTAGTTTTTATCATCCTGCTCAAACCACTAACAAACATATTCATGCTGCATGTTTCAGGTGCTGTAAAACTTAATTGTAAGGTGTTGTTTCAGGAAACCTGCACAGTTTGCGTTTTGTACTGCTTGAAACTTAGTAGAGGTGTGTGTGTGTGTGTGTACACAAACTACAATATTACCACTCATTGCCTAGATGAACATTAAAGAATATGTAAACCCCAAAAAAGGTTATGGTCGCATTACTTTTCATTTTCTAGCAAGTACACAAAATACCTGTTGCTCTTGCCAGTGTTCTTGTCACTTCCTGTGAGCTGAACTAAAAGCATAAGCAATGTCTGCTTTCTGTATGCTAATCCCCCTACCCCTATAATAGAAATGGAGGAGATGACATGGCTAAAGTCCATCCTGGGTGGCAACTGTGGCTCCCCCTTAGATACCTTGGAGTGCGTGAGTGTTGCCACCCTAGGGAAGAAAGTGTTTTATTCACAGGACTACCAGGAGAAAATAAAGGAAAGTGTTTTAGGGTTTAAATATACAGTACTTTTAAAGCAAATCTGTTGGCTCTTGGAAGCATGTTGCATGTATATGTGGTAGGGAGAATTTGTACATCTTCCAGGGTTTACATGCACGCTTAGTTAATCTGCAGTGCACTGCATTACCCTAATAAGCTGGCTTTATTTGATGGAAGCAATGATCAGATCTTTCATGGTCTCCCTCTAACCTGTCCTCTGATCTAGTTTCCCTCAAGTTATGTTGGCATCAAGTGTAAAGAAAACTTTTATTTTTTATTTTTTTTATTAAGAGAAACATTATTGACTTAATCTGCAGTTGCTAGGTGTCTTTTTTTCTATTGTGCTGACTCTGAACTCAAACCTTTGAACCAATAACCCAGAACGGGTATGCAGATGAGGACAGGCAGTGAATTGGTAACATAGCAAGGCAGCTAGAGTTTTTAGAATGAGGTCAGCAGTGTCGACCTCTGTTTCTCAGTCAGTCAAGCTAGTGGACATGTAGGAAACTATTTCAGAACCCTGGCAGAGCAGCTACTGTATTACAGGAACTGCATTACAAAAGATGAGTGATAATACATCATCAGGCTCACTACACACATGGAGACACCAAAGTCTCCAAATACAGAAAGAGTGCAGTGGCTTAGATTTACACTGTGTGCATTATTAATGGAGCATTTCTATAAAGTCTTTTAGAATATCTGTGTTTTTGTCAACTGATCTCATTAGTGGTTTGCTGTTACAGGATGGTTACAGAGTCTCGAACCATTTTGGGTTGCAGACCTGGCATTTTCCACAACTCTACTGGGACAGTTTTTGGAAGACATGGAAGCCTATGCTGAGGTGAGGGACTGCTTTATCAGCTATTTAAAAGAATGCTACACAAAAACCACACTTTAAGCCATTGAGTCTGTTATATTTCATTTGGAAATCTAGAAGTTTATGTAATGGTTATTTTATTTAACTAGAAATACTTTGTCTGTCAATGACCTCACAGTGCCTGGGCACAGACCCTTTCCTTGCACAGCTTCCCACTGAACCTAAAATCCAGAGTGCTGTATTAGGGGGGATAAGAAATCTGATTTCTTTCATGTTTTGTGTAGTCGTCCTAACCCTGGTGTAGCCAAACTGTGGCCCTCCAGCTGTGGTGAAACTACAAATCCCATGCTGCATCTCTCTCCGGGAGTCATGGCTGTGAGAATCTTGCAATGCCTGATGGGATTTGTAGTTTCACCACAGCTGGAGGGCCGGAGTTTGGCTACCCCTGCTTAACCCTGTGGAAATCTGCCAATGCCTGGTGGAATTTGTAGTTTCACCACAGCTGGAGGGCCGGAGTTTGGCTACCCCTGCTTAACCCAACCCCCCCAATTTTTTTTTTTGTCAGCTTTCTTTGGCTACTAAGTGTGATGGGCATCCACACTGGCCAATAGGGAGCCAAGATGAGAAGGAAGTTGTAGACTACAGAGATCTGGTCACACTTCCTCTTATACGGTACTCCGGAATATAAAGTCATGGCGGGCTTAGAGAAAAACCTGCTTTAATAAGGCTGCAAGTGTATTTCTGCAGGTTTGTTTTGGAAATCTATAAATCTTCACATTCACTTACCTTTTTACTGCCCGCCTTCACTTTTTTTTTTTTTTGCGCATCAATTTATGGTGGGCTTTTAATTACCAATTTGCACTTAATCTCTATTGGAGATATTACAATGAGAAACACTTTTTACTATTATTATTACTATTTTTATTAATTATATTGGTTATATGTGATCTATTTGATATTTAGCACTATATTATTCACGTATTACGATTTATTGATTAGTGCATTTGCTTTGCAGTGCCTTGCTGACCTCCTTTATTCTTCTACAATAGGCTGTGTCAATTTAAGCCCCCTTTCAAACCTGAGCATCACGGTGACGCGTGCTTCCTGCATTTGGTGCGCGTCCACATCAATTTGTTTGCTCAGCTGTGTTTGGGGTGCCATTAACTAGTAATGGCACAGTAATTGCGTTCCACATTTGTACACGGTTTGCA
Source organism: Nanorana parkeri (assembly GCF_000935625.1). Lineage (NCBI taxonomy): Eukaryota > Metazoa > Chordata > Amphibia > Anura > Dicroglossidae > Nanorana > Nanorana parkeri. Next base: position 173,134 of record NW_017308328.1, on the reverse strand, counting down.
AACGTGCATCAAAGTGCGCACTTTAGTGCATGTTTAGTGCTTGTTTAACGCACACACGTGTTAAACACACGCAGCGCATGTGTGATCGGGGACTTTAAGCAGACCTTTTACACTCAAAAAATCAAATTCTACCAATGCATCCCTCAATGTTTGACAATTAGTGTTAACATAGACATGTCGGATGTAAAATGCTGTGATTTTTTAATACTTACACTTGCAGAGCAAACGTGCTGTACAAAGAAATATAAGATACCACAGTAGCATATTTCACTGATGAGCTGTTAAATATGTGTACTGGTATATGTAAATAATATAAAGGGCTTTTTTAGTTGAAGCTGAACTCTAGCCTTGTCTTCAGTCTTGCACAGTTGTAGAGGCTCCTGTCTGACACTGAAATTACGGTGATTGTGCTGCACACTGTAAGCTTTGTACAGTGTTCATTAGAAGCTGAAGCAAGTCAGTCTGCCTTTTTTCCTGGCTAGAGGATGTCCAGCATCATCCCTTTCCTCCTGAGCATTACTGTGCCTAAACTGCTACTTTTATTGGATTTCAGTTCTTTCAATCGTGGAGGCTCAGCATGACATCTGTGTAATACTTTTAGCAGTCTGCATGCAAACGCAGCCTGCCTAGGTAATCTCACTCCTCCAAACTGATATCCAGCCATCAAGGCATTTTGATATTTGCATAAATCCTCCCAAGAACCAGCCCACTGCTTGCATCAAGGCTGAGGGCTCTTGAGAGGTGTACTCTCAAGAGCTTGTAGTGGTTGATTTGTAAAAATGGCAGAAGCTTGAGCATCTAAGTATTGTCTGACGCACTACAAACCCATGTACATATAAATGTTTGACATAATTACTTCCCCTTTCCCCTTCAGGATCTTGGCAATGTAGCTTCTGGGGAATCCGTGGATGAAGACATTCCTCCTCCATCTGTTTCATTGCCTAAACTTGCTGCTCTTCTCCGAGTGTTTAGTACTGTGGTACGAAGTATTGGAGAGCGATTTACTCCAATTCGAGGACCTCCCATTACTGAAGCATATGTCATAGATGTAAGTATACAAATTGGCCCTTTACAGTTTTTGTCAAAGATTGCTGTATTTTTGTCCTGCTGTTCTGGTGTTTTGTTCATGAGCAGTTGTAGTGTATCCCTAGATCTGTTTTGTAGTCTGTTCCCCTAGGTAGTTTTTTTTTTTTGAGAGCTAAATATTGGGTGTTGCCGGTGGGCAAGGGGGTTCTGCTTAACTCCAGGAAACTTTTTTTAACCCTTGCAGTGCTGTTACCCCCGTACGGCAAGCGTTAACTGCTCGTTTGTGTATAGGAACAAACATAACCAGTCTAAAAGACTTTTTTTTTTTTTTAACCTAGACTTGACTTGTGTTTGGAGGAGGCCCGTCTCTATGCCACAGGTAGTCCCCGATGCGAGTCTTCAGCCTCTTCAAGGCAACCTGGATATGTCCTGCCCCCTGTGCTGGGGGTTTGAACATCACCAAGGTGTTGCTGTGCCTTTTTCCCTGGGAAGGAGTATCTGCAATAAACTTTTTACTGCAAATTCCGTAACAAGGACTAGAGCCCACCACCTAAAACTGGTGGAGAAAAGATTTAACCACAAGGGGCGTAGGGGCTTTTATTCAGTAAGAGCAGTTAAAATCTGGAACTTGCAATTACACCCCTGCCCAGTTCCTACTCCACCACACTTCGCTACCAGACAAACTGTACTCAATCATTGGCTAAGCATATGGTCAATGCGGCCCGTGCATGTGTACCGGTCCATTGGTGGTCCTCCAGAATCCCTACAGTGGGCGAGTGGTTTAGGAGACTGAATAGAGTTCAGGAGATAGAGAAGCTTATTCATATCTCTAGAGATGCACTTGCTAATTACACTTCACAATGGGCGTGTTGGACACACTTTCAGACGACTGAAGAGTATGCTGCTTACCTTTTGAGCTTTAACAACGAGGATGCTTAGTGGGAAGGAGGGTTGTGTGCGAATGGTCCTTTGGCACGACCTGGCGACTTGACTGATACAGGCGGGTCATGACTCTGTACCGGGGTTCGGATTTGACCCTGATTCTGTGTGTGTGGGTCAGGCGATCTGTTAATACACAGCGCATCTAAATGCGAGATGTTGAATATTTTGTTTTCCACAAGGTTCTGTTTTCTCATTTCTTTTTTAACTGTTCTTCTCTACTGTATTGCTGTACATGGGTTATGTGCCACAGGATGGCTGACCTGTTGAAAATGTGATATGTTTTGATGGATCGCATGTACTGTGATATACCTTGTTTAACTTGCAAACTCTATAAAAAATTATGGGGAAAAAAATATATAATCTGGAACTCGCTGCCCCAAGCAGTGGTATCAGCAGAGTATTGAATCATTCAAAAAGCATTTAGATACCTTGCTCAGAGACCATAACATACAGGGGTACAGGTACTCTTAAAAACTAGTCCACGCATGCACGTGCACACGTTGACCTTGATAGATCTGTGTCTGTTATTCAACCTCAAATACTGTGTATGGGAAAGGGTTTTAAATGTGTAAAAAAAATAAAATAAATCGGAGCCTAATCTATGAAAATGTGTAAATAAAATAGTTACTTGTAAATTCTTTTTTGTTGTTTTGTTATATTTAGATTCTGTATCGGGTAATGAGGTGTGTTACAGCAGCCAATCAGGTATTTTCTTCAGAGGCTGTACTGACAGCTGCCAATGAATGTGTGGGTGTGCTGCTCGGCAGTATGGATTCCAGTATGGCAATTCACTGTGAGATGATAATTGCATATGGATTAGACCAACTGGAGAATTGCCAAACGTCCGGTACAGATTACATTATCTCAGTCCTGCATTTACTTACTCTGGTAAGATTTTGATTAAATTCTCCCTCTTGTAATAACTTAAACATTTGATAAAAATGTTATTTTGACCGCTAGATCTAGTGTCTTGTTGGCAGCTGTGGGAAATAATGTATACTTTGTTTATTAACGTTGCTCCTATTTGTTGTCTTCGTTTAAGTTTAATGGATTTCTGGTCCGCTATAATAGCACAGTACAGTTGTATAAGGTGCTCAGTTGAGGCCAGTACGAATCATGTGCTTTAAAGCTGAACTCCAGTCTTACATTTTTTCCCACACTTGTAACAAGTTCTCTCCTGTGTTGATAGTAAATACTCTGAATTCCCTATAAACTTGCATCTCTGCAATATAACCTTTGAAGCTGCAGAAGTCCACTTGAGCCCACCATCATTTTTCTGTCATCAATTCATCAATTGCTACTTCTCCTCCTGGCTCGTACAGTCTATGGCCTGCCTTTCACAGCTATTAGCAATCATTTTGTTCCCAAGCTTTATGTAAAAGGATACATCTCTGGCTCCATTTAGCTGTGCACTCTGCTGATGGGTTGAATGTTTGCAGGCATGGCTAAAGGCTGCAGCACCCAGGCACATGTAAGGGGATGTGTTCTTTCATAAAATTCAGAAAAAGATCCAAGGAAGAAAGCTGTGAGGGTTACTGGAGACTCCCACACTCCCAAACTCAGATCAAAGAACAGCAGACAGACCCAGTGATGACATCACTTGGTCGAAAACAGACATTCTTGAAAAACAAAATCATTTGATTGAAAAAATGTAATTGCATGTCGATCGGGGGGGAGACAAGTAAGGTATTTATGCATATAAGCACTTCAGCTACATGTGGACTTGATTCCTGTGTGTAAGTTGCAAGTGTCCCCGTTCTTGCTGTCTTTCACTTTGACTGCATAATGTTATATTTATGGGAGTAACTGTTATTGAACTAAATCTTAAACTTTTTGGCATATATGAAATCTGTAGTCCTAAATGCATTGGGCTTTGTAAGTTCCTTTTTTTTTTTTTCTTCTATAATTTGGAACGCTATCTATCTAAAATATTGTGACGAGAACCTTAGACAAAGTGCTCTTATTCTTTTTCCCCTCCTCCCCTGACCTATACAACTCCACCTCCTGATATATACTTGGGGGCTGCTGCTCTGCTGTTTTATGACATCCAGTGCTTCAAGTCCCCCTCTCCTGGCTGCGTCCATCTCCTGTCTGGGAGCCTGCCCTATAGAAGTCTTATGGGGCTGTAATATGTAGGCGTGGCCAGCAGAGGGAACATCGGATATATCCTAAACATTGCTAAGAAACAAAAGTGCTGAAGTGCAGACACATTGTGATGCTTGCAAGTACCTGTGTTAAGCTGGCCATACAGATTATTTGCAGATTGTCTATGGTCAGATGGAAAAAGTGCAACAGATTCCTCCATCTACGCTAAACTGTGTGGATGGAGGAATCTCCCACTGGGCCAAGCTTCAGTATCTTGCTAGTCGGCCCCACTGGCTCTCAAAACACCTCAACAACGCCTGCATCCATCCAATCAGATTGTTCGGATATTTTGACAGCTAGCCGGGCTGACTAGCAACATACTGAAGCTTGGCCCAGTGGGAGATTCCTCCATCCACACAGTTTAGCGTAGATGGAGGAATCTGTTGCACTTTTTCCATCTGACCGTAGAAAATCTATAGGTGCATGGCCAGCTTTAGTCTTCAAATTGCCAATGTAAGTAGTTAATTGGGTCAACAAGTGGGGCTTAGAGGGGAAGCTTGAGGACAAAATGTCTTGTCCTCAAAGTCTTTTCCAGATTGCTACGATGATTTAGATCTGTGCAGACCTTCACTAATATTTTTCCTCCAAAATAATCAGGCCTGAACACCAAAAAATTGTATCCAAGTGTGGCACAGGTAAACTCATCGCAGATATTACAGTACATAAGACATTTTTAACCTCATGCACTGCAGCATTCTTACCTTTTAGCAGCTGGATGAAATGAGAGCTAATTTACACTGCAGATCTTTTTCATTTTGTTCATTGCTGTTTTTCTTGTTTTTTTTTTTTTTTTTATGCTTTTTAGATTGTTGAACAAATTAATACTAAACTTCCCTCGACTTTTGTGGAGAAACTTTTTGTACCAGAATCAAAACTGCTTCTGCTACGGTACCATAAGGAAAAGGAAGTAAGATTTTTGTTTTTATTTTGCAGTCATTATAAATTTCTGGATTTACTGCTACCCACTTTTCTTGTGTTAACCTAGTCAGTTACTTGTTAATCATTTATATAAACATGCCCGTCTAGGCCTGGAGTAATACAACTGTGCATAAGTAGAGGTTACCTAAGTGGAAGCCACATTTCATCAGTAAATGCAGAGATGTAGGCAGAATATTTGCAAATCTTGACTTGTCTCGTAAAAATAAAGCTTGTTCTCCTCCCCTCCTGCATTCGTATTGGTGTGTTGGGCCAAGTATGACTTTTAAATTAAGTTTAAATTTGCCTATATCCAAGACTTCCTTTTTTTCCTTTTTCTTTCTTTCCTTCCTTCATTCAGTCTTTCTTCCTTCCTTTAAAACAATTACAGTGCAGCACTTGGGATGAAAACTGTTAGTGCCCTGTCATGGCAACCTTGTGTAAAAGATTGTCTTTCTCGTTCACTGAGGCACACAGGAATTCAGTTACAGATTTACTTCTGTCTGCTGGAAGATTGGATACTGGCAAACAGAAAAATTGTAAGCAAGCCCTGTATAGCCCTCCTCTACCTAGCATGGCTCTTTTTTTGCTAGTCTTTTCAGCTGTTCAGTCTGTACCCAGAACCTGTTGGACTAGACTTTGCGGGGCTAGCACATGGCCTTTAAGCCCTGGGCTCCGCATTTTGACGACATCTGTGTTGCAGTTTCCAGGTCCAGAGCTGTGACCCAGCCCCAGGTGTTACCCTCGGTTTGTTTGAAGTCTCACTTATTGTAAGTAAGACCAGTTGAGCTAAACCCCAATGAGATCCTTGCTATTTACACTGCTAGGCACCTTCCAGATTTCCTGCTACTGCCCATTTTACGGCACAAAAGGTTAACACTGAGGAACTGATATCTGCTAGGTGGAGTGTTATATATGCGCCACATAGAACTCTGGCCTGTTCCTACTGCCCCCGTACAGTGACCTGGTCACCTGTCTGATCCTGGTCAACGCCAGGTGTCTGGATTTGTGAGTGCGATGCCTTGCCTCGCACTTTGGGCCAAGTTGCCACTCAGATTAATGCATGTCTGAAACACAGTTCCAATGATTATTGGAATCATACAAGTTCATTATACTGCAGACAAATGTGATACAAGCCCTGTTCTGCGCCAGCAATTCCAGGATTTTCAGTTGCAGGTGGAGATTGAGCAGGTACACATTTGTACTTCCCTCGCTCAGATTAATGCACTTGGCCTGTTCCCTTTTTGGGTCTTCACCCATGAACCCCCATCTTAAAAGCTCTCTGTATCGCCACACACCAGCTAAAACATTATGACCACCCGCCTAATATTGAGTAGGCCTTTTTTTCCACCACAACATCCCTGACCCCTTGAGGCATGGACTCCACTAGATCCTGAAGGTATGTTGTGGTATCTGGCACCAAGCCATTAGTTGCAGATTCTTTAAGTCCTGTAAGTTGCAGGGTGGGGCCTCCATGGATTGGAGATCTAGAGAATTTGTGGCCAACTCAACACCTCAAGCGTGTTATATTCCTCAAACCTTTCCTGAACCATTTTTGAAGTGTGGCAGGGTGCATTATGCTGCTGAAAGAGGCCTCTGCCCTCAGGTAATACATTTTCCATGAAGGGTGTACTTGATCAGTAACAATGTTTAGGTAGGTGGTATGGGTTAAAGTAACATCCACATCAATGGCAGGACCCAAGATTTCCCAGTAGAACATTGCCCATCACACTGCCTCTGCCAGCTTGCCTTCTTCTCATAGTGCCTCCTGGTGCCATCTCTCCCCCAGGTAAGCGACACACACACCTGGCCAACCACATGATGTAAAGGAAAAGGGATTCATCAAACCAGGCCACTTTCTTCCATTGTTCCATGGTCCAGTTCTGTTGCTCACGTGCCCATTGCAGGCGCTTTTGGTGGCGGACATGGGTCAGCATGGGCACCCAGTCTGGTCTGCGGCTATGCAGCCCCATATGCAACAAACTGTGATTCACTGTGTCTGAACCAGCATGAACCTTTTCAGTAATTTGAGCTACAATAGCTCTTCTGTTTGATCAGACTACACGGACCAGCCTTTGCTCCCCAACCATGACCCTGTCGCTGGTTTCGATTCCTTGGAGTACTTTTGGTAAGCCCTGACCACTGCAGAACAAAAACATCCCACAAGAGCTGCTGTTTTGGAGTTGCTCTGATCCATTCATCTAGCCATCACCATTTGGCCCTTGCCAAAGTAACTCAAATCATTACACTTGCCCATTTTTTTCTACTTCTAACACATTAACTTCAGTGAGAAAATGTTGCTCCCCAAAATATCCCACCCACTTTCCCCAAAATATCCCACCCACTTTCCCCAAAATATCCCACCCACTTTCAGCTACCATTACAACAAGAAAATGAATGTTCACTTCACCTCTCAGTGGTCATAATGTGGTATGTGAATATTGATATTTTATACTGGGCAGACCCCAGTTCCTTTTGGGTCTGTTGGTGGTTGTTGCGGTGTTGCTCACCTCCCAAGTTTATTGCTTTTGGACATTCCAGCTGAATTACTGTGTCCCTTAATGAATGAGAAGTAGATAGGACTGCTGTACTTGTTGTTGTAAAATCCTTTTCTTGGAGTCCTTTGAGGGGTACAACCCCTCTGTGTTTCTGTTTAATCTCTTGGTGCTGCTTTACCACAAAACATGTTGGGTTGAGGAGGGGTTATGCGGGGGTTGGCTTAAGGTTTTTCTGTTTGCTAGTAGCTGATCCTTCGCTAGGTGTGAGTAAACCCGACTATATGTAAAATCCCTGGGTTCCATTCAGCATCTGGGCTGTGCTCTTTGCCAGGCTTTGCTGCAGGCATTGCATAAACAAAAAGGAGAAACATGACCACGTTGTTAAATCCTGCTGTTGTCATACTGGTGCCTGGGATTTGTGCAGGTTTTGAAACATGTTATATGGCGCTTTTCCAGATTTCTGGCTGAGAATGCCTCAACATAATAAGCATCTGATTGCGTTGAGGAACCCATTTGTTTTACTTACACTGGTATTAAATTGAACAATTTTGTTCTGCATTATGCCTTGCATATAGAGGCTTTTGTTATTTGGCGCACTCACTCTGTAGTACTTCATTTAATATCTGCCAGGGACACTATATGGAAGATGTACTGCTTTATCCTGAGTAGGTGGGGATTTTTTTTTCTAGTTGATTTAACTGGCTTCCACCTAAAATAGTCCCAGTGTATGGTTGTCTGTATCACTTTAGGAAAGGGACATAAAATCTAAACTGCTTTGGGGCACTAATGAAATGGTTATTTGCCCTGTGAACTGCGGTGGAGTATATCAATTCTTGTAACACAAATGTATTGATATTCTTTTTCACATATGTTTAAATTTCAGGTAATAGATGCAGCACATGCTCTGTACCAGGCAGTATTGACGCTAAAGAACATTCCAGTTTTGGAGACCGCATACAAACTGATTTTGGGAGAAATGACTTGTGCTTTAAACAGCCTCCTGACCTGCCTTCAGCTACCCGAAACTTGTGCTGATATTCAGCACGAGGCTTACAAGAGCCATACATTTAATGTGGACAATGCAAAATTTGTGGTCGTCTTTGATCTAAGCGTTTTGACAACAATTGGAAATGCGAAGAACTCACTAATTGGGGTATGTATGATTGTCGGTTATGTTACTTATAGTAGTAGTCTAGTAGTTAGCCCCCCACCCCCACCCCCCTATTGTTCTGATCCCAGCATCTAAGATATTTTCATTTAGAAAAGTATTCCAAGAAGATAGATGTGTTTTTAGAGCTGTTTTATTTTATTCACAAGACAATGAAGTAACTTCAGGCAGATGCAAACTATTTATAACTACTTGCAGGCTCATAGTGGAACTATCTGCTTCTTTTTAGACAAGTACAGTAAACTCCCCATTATCCAGCATTCAAGCAACTGGCACTCTCAAGCAACCGGCCCAAAAAAAATAAAGGACATAATATGCCGTCCTTTTTTTTTCTTTGGTTGTTTGATATCATGTGCACACTAAAAAATTTAGTTCGCAATTAACCTTTCTCTCTCAGGTTCGGTCCTCTGCTCAGTAGGCGGGTGCAATGGCCAGCCTACTATTGGCTATTACAGTTTGAAATAGCAAACAGCAGGCTGGCTATTGCTCCCGCCCACTGCCCTCTGTTTACTTTCACCTGCCGAATTTAGCCGGCAGATTAATGTGACCCATGTGGGGAGGAGCTCTGTGGGGGATGAATGGTATTGGATTAACAATGGCATTGTGTAAAGTCAATACTAGAGACCAGAAGCCCCCCCCCCCACTCGGTATTGGTGGCAGACTTGATTGCTACCTTGAGTGTAGCTGTGAGTGTCTTGACCACTCAGGCCCTGCCATTACCGTAGAGAAAATGGTCATAGATTTTTGGGATCTCCTCAAAGGGGGGCTTAGAGCATTTCAAACCTTGGGGAGTCTATACCCACTCAATCGAAAACAAATGTGGCTGGAATTCACCTTTAATTTGCATTCTCCTACATTGCAATAACGTTTTTGCTTTATTGTGATATGGACTTGTTTGCTCCTTTTGGGGCATGGCCTAAAATGAAAGGGGCTGTGTACTTGAGTGATGAATTTTAATGTCACTATATAAACACGCAAATAGGTTAAGTACAGTATGTAGGAAAATGCATACGACAGAGGTGATTTAAAGCCTAAAACATTTTTAGGTTAAGCAATTGCTTTCCTCCCAAGACGCGGTTCTAAACAGGTTTTTGACTATCCTATATTGTGTTTCGGTTTCTGAAATATAACATATTTTCTATTGCTTTGTAGATGTGGGCTCTCTCTCCTACAGTGTTTGCTTTACTGAGTAAGAATTTAATGGTCGTGCATGAGGACATAGCTGTCCACTATCCATCAGTGCAGTATGCAGTGCTTTACACCTTGTATTCACACTGTACCAGGTATTTATTCAAGCACCCTTTCTACTTGCTTTGAGTCCTCGTTTCATGGGTTTTGTCTTTTAATACATCTATTTTTTAAGTAGTTTTGACTCCCTTTTTAAGAGCAATTTCAGTTGATTCAACATTTGGTTGAGTAATATTGATTTTGTTTTAGTGGTGTACATATGGTGTGTTTTATGCTTAAACTGAAATACACTGGTCGGTTGGTGTTGCATATTTTTTGTCATAACCTGATATTGCAGACAGCTGAGCTCCACTCACCACTGGCCATCAAGGCAATATTATATGAAACAGTTTGGTTCTTCTCTAAACTTCATCACCTTTTTTTCTATATCACAGAAATATTTGTCCTGCCAGTGAGGTGTGATGTTTGAAAACCTCAATAAATACTCTAAACTGGTTGCCTGGGATATTATACAATGTGTTGCACCGCTGCCATCAGCGTTTTACTGATGAGTTTTAGGGTTACAATTCAGTTTTTTGCTTTTGTAATCTGACATGAGTGTAGCACAGTGACACTTTTTACATTATCGTGAATTGGTATTGGTGTGTTTTTATTAATGTGTTTCTTTCCAGGCATGATCACTTCATCTCCAGTAGTCTCAGTTCCTCATCTCCCTCATTATTTGATGGAGCAGTGATCAGCACGGTGACCACTGCCACAAAGAAGCATTTCTCTGTCATCCTGAATCTCCTGGGAATGTTGCTCAAAAGAGACAACCTTAACCAAGATGCCAGGTAAAGTCACTAACTTTCTTGGTTATTATCTATTGACTAGATTTCATACATATGTTGCATAATACAAGCAAACAAGAGCACAGTCCCTGTTTTGAAAACATTTGGGGTTGCGCTGTTTTTGTATCTTTTCCATTCACTTTAGGCTGAATGTCCATTTCTTAGCAGATTTATAGTTGTTCCTTACTCTTTCCATTTTTTTAAAAGATTCATTTATTTGTACCCCATGGGACATTCAGTGACTTGGATTTTTCTTTGTACGCCATGGGATATTCAGTGACTTGGATTTTTCTTTGTACGCCATGGGATATTCAGTGACTTGGATTATTCTTTGTATGCCATGGGATATTCAATGACTTGGATTTTTCTTGTCTGCATCCCCTTAGTTGCGCTTTTCAATCACCTTTTCACATAGATGCTTAGTGTTTTTGTTTTCATAGTTAAAGTTATGCAATGATACCGACTCACCAGAGGTTGAACCATCCAGGTACATGCGTATTATGCTATAATCTGTATGTGTGCCAGTGGTTCTACATGAACAGTTGGCCAAGGGGCGAAAAGAAATGATTTGTGAAGTGCTGCCCATTTTCCTAATATGAGGGTTGAGCACCTGTTTTTTGGGAACCGAGATGAAAGAAATACATGTTGATACCTTCTGTTTTAGGAAGGCTCTACTATACTTCACTCTGGTTTAGGCTTCTTCATTCTTTTTGACCCTACTCCACCTTAACCTCCTTGGTTATACCTTTTTGTTGCTCCCCAAGCCCTACCTCACTGAAGCTATTATTTCAGTGCACTTCACTAATGATGGCCAACAAGCTTGAAACCGCTGTATGCTGTATAAATGGTTCTATAATATTAGGCTGTATCTGTACTATAAACCAACAGTTTGTCAAGGGGCAGATAGGAATGATTTGCAAGGCCCCACCTACTATTCTTAAATGATAAATGAATGCCTTTTTGTGATGGAAGTGACATATTTACATTTTATATTTTAGGAAGGCCATACTGTCCTTTTTCTCTGGGTTAGTGGAAGGCTTAATATAGTGTTTAGAAGGGAAGTGATTCGGGGTGCAGGTAGTAGCAGAAAACACAGGGACATTTATAATGTGGGTACAGCAGCAAGGGTATGTAGATCTGTCTAGCCCTTGGCATATATTCACTCAAAAGTGCCATACCGTTTGACACCCCACCCCCCAAGAGTAAAAATACTGTCCATTGCCAATACTTAATTTGATCTCTTCTTTCAGCATTCTGTATTAATCAAAACATAAGGGCTCAGTGCGACTTTGTGTTTTTTTTATTTTTATTCCAGTGCCGCTCGAGTTTTGAATTAACCGAAATGTTAGTACGGCGAGCCTATTGGTAAAGAGTGCACAGAGCTCTTGAGTTTTAAATCTGTATCTTATCTGCCCTTGTTGATTGCTTTCTTTCTCTAGGAAGTTGCTGATGGTGTGGGCTCTGGAAGTTGCCATGCTTATGAAGAAATCTGACACATACACTCCCTTATTCTCACTGCCATCTTTCCACAAGTTCTGCAAAGGACTACTGGAAAATAGTAAGCTATATTGTCTTTTTGGCAACAAGCATACATTTTGTTTGTTTAAATGTTTGGTTACTCTTTCACGTTTTTATGTAGCTTTCTAAAGGTCAGCATATAAACAAACCAGTGATTTATTTAAAGCTGAATTCCAGACAAAAAAAACCTTTACCCTTGCAGTCAGTCTCTTTCTTCATTGCCAGGGTCAACAGTTTTTCTAGCTGAGGGGATGATAATTAGGTTGATATACTTTGCCTTATTCCCTGCTTCCTCAACAATGACCCGCCCCTTCTCTTCGCTTCCCAACTTGTTGCAGTTCTCTGACTACATCCCATACAATGAAAGACCAGCAGTCCTGTATTTGTAGGTAAGGTGTTCAAGGGTTTGCCCAGAACTCTGGACATGGGACAGGGAAGGAGAGCACTGGCTGTCGGGGAGCTAGAAATAAGGCAAGAACAGTATGTCAATTTATTCTTCCCCTAGGCTTTTTTGGGGGCTTTTTGCTTCAAAGGGGAACTATGGGGTTAGGGCTTTTCCCCATAGTTCTCCTAAGGGTAACGGGAGGACACAAACTAGTGTCCTCCCGTCACCCAAGGCTCAGTATACCGCAAGCTACAGCTTGCGGTATACCGAGTCGCCGAAACAGATCTCGACAATGCTGACTGGATCCACCCAGCTGCGTGAGTAACAGCTGGCTTTGCCTATCTTGAGGCAGAGCCAGCTGTAGCCTCCCCCTGTCCGTTCCGCCTGTCGGAGCTGGAGGATCGGACAATCCCTGCAAGGAGACGTGAGTGACAGTCACGGTTCTCTGCAGGGATAGATCGAGAAGTGATCCAGAGTTGCTCCTACTTCATTCCATTGTTAAAGAACACGTAAAAGAATGGTTAATGTATATTAATGGTCTTTTCTCTCCCGTTCATTGAAGGACACAGGAACAGATCGGAGATCATGTACTGTAGGGTAATATCGCCACCTGCAGGAGAAGGACGCTAGGCACAAAACTAAAGGCCAATTACAGCCTGGGGCAGCCCCTGCCGGTGGCCAAACCCCCCCACCTGCTGACAAGTCTCCAGTTTTTTGCCTAGCGTCAGGAGTAAGGAGCTAAGAATTTTTTCTCGGGTATTCTTACCTACTTCATCCTGATCTTTTCAGAAGAATCTTCTAGCAAGTGTTGTCCGGGCGACAGGCTGGATGTCTCGGATCCTTGGAGTCTCCCCTGGACGACCGACGGACGCATGCAGACCCGCTACGGTGGGTCGGCTGCGGCGGCCCCGCTCCGGCGGGGTGGCCTGTGGGTTCGTCCCAGGGGGGTGCATATGACTGGGGGTCTCGGCCGTCCAGTCACAGCACTTCCCTCAGGCTGCTGGCGCCGCGACTGCGGTCGGGGGCGCCAGTTCTCCGCACAGCACCTGTGGCGTTTTTTCCTGATGTCCCCTGCGCTGCTGTCGGTCTGGAGGGGGGTGCCTGGTCCGCATCCTCCTGGGTATGTATGAGATGGGCCTGGATGCTTTAGCTCCACATGCTCCCCCCCTCCTCCACCCTCCTCCGTCGCCTGTCTGTCGGGGTGTGTGGCCCTGGGGGTCCTTGCCTGGATCCTCGGCGTCAGGGGGCGGCCTGCGGGTGTTCCGGAGGTGTTTTTGGGGTCGGGCTGCGGTCCTGGTGCTGGCGGAGGCTTGGGGCCTCCGGCGCTGCTGGCCGCTCGGTTCCGTGCGCGGGGGCCGCTAATCGAGCCCCCGGCTTCGTTTGCGGCCTTCTCTGGCGGCTGCCATGTTTGGTGTGGGCGCGTGCGCCCTCTTCCTGACGGCACTTCCGGTGCGCCGCTTCCCGGTCCCTGTAATAGCGCGTCACCCGGATCGGTCTTTCTTGCCGGGACGCGGTCGGGTGAGGACGTGCTGGGACACGGAGTCAGGTGCTGTAGCTGGGTCGTCTGCCTGCGGGAGAACGGTTGCTGAGGACAACCACGGTGGGGGCCGTGCCTGCTGGGGACTCCCTAATTGCCTGTGGCTTGTATTGGGGGCATGGACAGTGGGGACGGACTTGCCGCAGTGCCCTGTGAGGGTTGCGGCCTTCAGGGACTTCTCCCACGTCGCCTCTTTGCGCAGCCTGCGCTTCTGCGCCCCTTTCCCAGTCTCCCTTGATGCCTGCGGGGTCCTTGGGTGTGGGGTCCGCTGGCGCTGCATTGTCATTGGAGGTTTTCTCCTCCACTATGGACAGTTTTTTGTGTCCCGTATGGAGCGCGCGCTGACGCAGCGCCCTCCATTAAAGCGCTCCTTGCCGGCTCCCTCCCCAGTCCTTTCGGAGGAAGAGGGGGAAATTTCTGCTGCGGCGCGCATCCCGACCAGGGGGATTCCTCCCTGGCGGACTCTGGTAGTGACGAGTCGGGGGCCTCCCTTATGGTCCAGGAGCGCGAATTGGTCGTGGCCTTGGTTCGCGCTGTGCGGGAAACTCTTAAGATTGAGGAGACCCCGAGCTCTTCGACGCTCCCGCCGGTTCCGTTTAGGACACACAGGAGTAGTCGTTCCACTAAGGTTTTTCCTCATGTTCCTTTTTTTGATGACTTTGTCTACAAGGAGTGGAAGCGCCCGAGCAAGTCGTTTTCGTCCCCAAGCGTTTCTTGGTTCGTTATCCTTTTGAAGAGTCCTTCCTGTCTAGGTGGTCCACCCCTCCTGCGGTGGATCCACCGGTTTTCCTCCTGAACAAGGCTACAGTCATCGCGGTGGAGGATTCACCTTCCTTTCGGGATCCCACGGATAGGAAGGCGGAGGCTGTGGTGCGTACAATGTACTCTGTTTCCGGGGCTCTGTTGCGCCCCGTGTTGGCGTCAGCCCTGGTCTCCCAGACTTTGACCGAGTGGGCAAAGATGCTGCGTCAGGGTCTTGCGGAAGAAAACGTGTCTCCTGCTTATGTCGACCTGGCGGAACAGTTGGTGCAGGGTCTGCAATACCTGTGTAATTCGGCCTTGGATGCGGCACCTTTTGATATCCAAACTTTTTGTGTCGGCGGTCACTTTTCGACAACTTCTCTGGCTTAAATGCTGGTCGGCCGACCAGGCTTCCAAGAAGGCCCTGGCGGAGCTCCCCTTTACGGGGGATCGTCTGTTCGGTACTACCTTGGATGAGATCATTAAGGATCTGACGGGCGGTAAGAGTACCTTCCTGCCTCAGTCGAAAAAGCCTAGGGACCAGCGGTTTTCGTCCACCTCCGCCCTCTTGAGAAGGGCGGGAAGTTCAGCAAGGCGCCGCCTTCCCAGGCCGCCAAGCGCCCCTGGCAGCCCAGGAACGCCAAGCCCCAGGGTAAGCCCCCCGTGGCATGAAGGTAACAGTTGGTGCAGGGTCTGCAATACCTGTGTAATTCGGCCTTGGATGCGGCACCTTTTGATATCCAAACTTTTTGTGTCGGCGGTCACTTTTCGACAACTTCTCTGGCTTAAATGCTGGTCGGCCGACCAGGCTTCCAAGAAGGCCCTGGCGGAGCTCCCCTTTACGGGGGATCGTCTGTTCGGTACTACCTTGGATGAGATCATTAAGGATCTGACGGGCGGTAAGAGTACCTTCCTGCCTCAGTCGAAAAAGCCTAGGGACCAGCGGTTTTCGTCCACCTCCGCCCTCTTGAGAAGGGCGGGAAGTTCAGCAAGGCGCCGCCTCCCCAGGCCGCCAAGCGCCCCTGGCAGCCCAGGAACGCCAAGCCCCAGGGTAAGCCCCCCGTGGCATGAAGGCCTGCCCCCATCCCGAGATTCCAGGGTGGGGGGACGTCTTCGGCTCTTTGCGGGCCGCTGGCTGTCCCGCGTCTCCGACACCTGGGTGCGGGAATTGGTGTCTTCGGGCTACAAAATCGAGTTTCTGTCGCGTCCCGGGGACAGGTTCTTCCCTTCCAACATCCGTGTCCCTCCAGCGCCTGGCGGACCTTCATTGTGCGGTGGCGGATCTTTTGTCCCAAGGGGTGGTGGTTCCGGTACCCTCCTCGGAGAGGTTCAGATGGTTTTATTCCAACCTGTTTACGGTACCGAAGAAGGATGGGATTCGCCCCATCCTGGACCTCAAGCGGTTGAACGTCTTTGTGCGCGTTCGCAGGTTCCGGATGGAATCGATCCGCTCGGTGGTGGCGTGTCTTCATCAAGGGGACTTCATGGCCTCCCTCGACATCAAGGATGCCTACCTTCACATTCCAGTTTGTGCCTCCCACCAACGCTACCTTCGCTTTGCGGTGGGGGACGACCATTACCAGTTTTTCGCTCTGCCCTTCGGTCTGGCGTCAGTGCCCCGGGTATTCACCAAGGTGTTGGCCCCGATTCTGGCCCCCTATTCTCCTGCTGAAGGCGGAGTCTCATTCCTCTCTGGCGGCGGATCTGGCAATCACCGTTCGGTTGTTGGAGGAGTTCGGCTGGCTCCTGAACTTCCAGAAGTCTTGTCTGGTGCCGACCACTCGTTTGGAGTATCTGGGGTTGATTCTGGACTCCGCCTCGGCGGGTTTTCCTGCCCCCCGAGAAGCTTCTGAAGCTTCGCTCGCATGTGGCGCTATTGCAGGCGCGTCGGTGGCCGACGATCCGCTTTTGCATGCAGGTCCTTCCTTCGCTTTGCGGTGGGGGACGACCATTACCAGTTTTTCGCTCTGCCCTTCGGTCTGGCGTCAGTGCCCCGGGTATTCACCAAGGTGTTGGCCCCGATTCTGGCCCCCTATTCTCCTGCTGAAGGCGGAGTCTCATTCCTCTCTGGCGGCGGATCTGGCAATCACCGTTCGGTTGTTGGAGGAGTTCGGCTGGCTCCTGAACTTCCAGAAGTCTTGTCTGGTGCCGACCACTCGTTTGGAGTATCTGGGGTTGATTCTGGACTCCGCCTCGGCGGGTTTTCCTGCCCCCCGAGAAGCTTCTGAAGCTTCGCTCGCCTGTGGGCCTTCTGGACGTTTGGGCGACTCAGGGCCGTTGGTCGTTGGAGTCTCAGCTCTCGATCAACGTGCTGGAACTTCGGGCGATCCGCCTCTCCCTTCTTCATTGGACGGGCCGTCTTCAGGGGCTGCCGGTCCGGGTTCAGTCGGACAACTCCACGGCCGTGGCTTACGTCAACCATCAGGGCGGCACAAGAAGTGTGGCCGCGTCTCAGGGGGTGGAAAGGATTCTTTCTTGGGCGGACAAGCATGTTCCAGCTCTCTCTCCGCCGCGTACATTCCGGGCGTGGAAAATTGGCAGATCGGTGGATCCGGGGGAGTGGATGCTACACCCGGAGGTGTTTCACCAACTTTGCCTTCGCTGGGGGTTCCCGGACGTGGATCTCCTGGCGTCTCGCCTCAATCGGCGGGTCGATCGGTTCGTGGCCAGGAACCAGCACCCTTGGGCGGATGCGATGGACGCCCTGGTGGCGCCGTGGGCTTGCTACGGTCTGATTTACGCTTCCCCTCCACTGTATCTGTTGCCGCGTCTTCTTTGCAGGATCGCGGTGGAAGGCGTCCCGGTCACCCTCGTGGCTCCGGATTGGCCGAGGGCGTGGTACGCAGATGTGGTTCGGTTGGTGGCGGACGTCCCCTGGCACCTGCCGCTTCGTCCGGATCTTCTATCTCAGGGTCCGGTGTTCCATCCGTCTTTACCGTCGTTGGCTTTGACGGCGTGGCTGTTGAGAGCCAGGTGTTGAGGGACCGTGGTCTCTCGGATGCGGTTATTTCTACGATGATGCAGGCTCGCAAGCCCGTGTCCGGAAGGATTTACCATCGAACATGGAAGGCTTATTTTGCCTGGTTGGATTTCCGTCTCGTTTTGTTTTCCGTTTCCAGGATCCTCGCTTTTTTGCAGCGTGGTGTGGATCAAGGTTTGGACTTGAGTACGATCAAGGGCCAGGTTTCGGCTTTGACTGTCCTTTTTCAGCGGCTGATAGCCTCCAACGCTTTTGTTCGCACTTTTGTGCAGGGGGTTACACGTATCGTTCCTCCTGTTCGCTCCCCGTTGCCGCCCTGGGATTTGATTTTGGTGCTCTGTGTTGCAGGAGTCTCCCTTTGATCCCAATTCTGACTCTCTCAAAAGGTGGCCTTTTTGGTGGCGGTCACCTCGGTCCGCAGGGTTTCGGAATTGGCCCTCTCTTGTTCATCCCCGTTGCTGGTCCTGCATCGGGACAAGGTGGTTCTGCGGCCTCGGCCGTCTTTTTTGCCGAAGGTGGTTTAGGCTTTCCATCTCAATGAGGACATTGTCCTGCCTTCCTTGTGTCCGCAGCCTGTCCACAGGAAGGAGAAGGCGCTGCACTGTCTGGATGTGGTCCGCGCCATCCGTGTTTATTTGAGTGCTACGGCTTCGTTTCGGGAATCAGATTCTCTGTTTGTCGTTGCGGATGGCCCTCGGAAGGGCCGGGCTGCCTCTTTGGCCGCCATCTCTCGATGGATTCGCAACACGATCTCTCAAGCGTATGCTATTAAGGGGCATGAGCCTCCTTTTTCTGTTACGGCCCATTCTACAAGGGCTGTTGGGGCATCTTGGGCTTTTCGTCATGGTGCCTCCGTTTCTCAGGTCTGTAAGGCTGCGCCTTGGTCTTCTGTTCACACCTTTACCAAGTTCTATAAGGGGGATGTTTTGGCATCTGCGGATGCTGGTTTGGGGCTCAAAGTGTTGCAGGCGGCCGTTTGAGGGGAATTTTTTTGTTCAGTTGGGTTTGTTGTTTCTGTTACCCCACCCCTCTTTTTTTGTACTGCTCTGTGACGTCCCTACAGTACATGATCTCCCATCTGTTCCCTGTGTCCTTCAATGAACGGGAGAGAAAATAGGATTTTGGTACTCACCGTAAAATCCTTTTCTCTCCGTTCATTGAAGGACACAGGGCACGCCCCTCTGTGTGGGTGTGTACTCCTTTACTGCTTGTTGCTAACTGGAGACTTGTCAGCAGGTGGGGGGGGTTTGGCCACCGGCAGGGGCCGCCCCAGGCTGTAATTGGTCTTTAGTTTTGTGCCTAGCGTCCTTCTCCTGCAGGTGGCGATATTACCCTACAGTACATGATCTCCGATCTGTTCCCTGTGTCCTTCAATGAAGGGAGAGAAAAGGATTTTACGGTGAGTACCAAAATCCTATTTTTTTGTTTTTTCTTTTCAATTGAATATACATTCATTGAATTTTAAATACAAATATTCATTAAACACTTAAAACAATATCATTCACTCATAAGGTAATATCACAAAACAAGGTCACCAAAATCTCGAACCATACTAGTAAGACCTTCTGTATGCATTTAGTCTTGTATCACAATTACATGTCTACATATTGTACTTCTTGATTTACCGATTATCTATTTCTCCTTTTATATCTATTTTGCTAATTTGACCCTCATTTGACAACAGACCCTTCTACACCTATCCTACATAAATAAATATTTAAATCTACTAGTGAGGGGGCTTATTCCGACTTATAAATATCCCTAATATTAGTGTTAAAAAAATAGTGTCATCCTTTTGAACTAATACATAAAATCTGTTGGTGAGCATTGTGCTCAAACAAACAAACATTTCTACTATTGGAATAGTGAGGGGGTTATTCCAACTTAAAAAAAAAAATCCCCATTAAATATCCCTAATATTTGTGTTAGAAGATAGTGTGATCCTTGTGAAATAAGACCTAAACCCTGCTTTCAGGGTTTAATCTGTTGGTGAGCATTGTGCTCTATGAAAAAAAGAAGGGTAGAAAAAAAAGAGGGGAGGGGGGGGGACAGTGTGCATTCAATTTCAAGTGAAGGACAACTAGGACTAAGACTAAATCGTGAATAATAACCCCTTTTTTTCCCAAAAATTGTGACATATTAAATATATCCCTAGGTCCCTAAAATTATATATATAGATATAGATATATAGGTCTTTTTTTTTTGTTTGTTTTTATAATCTTACCAGCTCTTTTTGAAGATGTGAACATTAGCCTGCAAGCTTGCAACAGCCTTCATATTCTGTCATCCTCGTTACCAGAAGAACTACTTCACAGGTATGAATCTTCTTCTTTTTTTTGCCAGAGTTATCATATACTTCAGTTATATAGACCGCCTTTTCATGCTCTCTTTCAATACTGTTGTTGGCACTATTGAGATTTAATCTTAGCATAAAACAAAGTTTAATTTCTTGATCATACAAGACCGTTGGGTATCGTCATTTGACACTGGCCAGAGCTGAGCAAACACTTGTATAACTCCTCCCACTCCAGGATATCCTCCGTGTTTTTTGTTTTCTTAGGTGATGTATGTCTCGGCTCTACTGAGGTAGAAGAGTGTTTGTTACACTTTTTTTTTTTTTTCCTGCCTTTCTTTATTTAAGATCTTTGCCACTGTTGCCAGACACAGCCAGTCTCGAAGATTCCAAATTCCCCATGGTTGCTGCTTAGGGGGGCTGCACCCACACTGAAGGTGTGGGGTGGACCTGTAATACCAGTTAGGGCACTGAATTCTGCATTAGGCACCTATCTTGGCATGTGGTACAGCACGTTGGGTTACCCGCAGGGTGTTTATACAGGTCCAGGGCAAAGCGCATCTGCAATGGTGTGACCTTGTCCCTTAAGACCCCGTCCTGGAGGGGGAAGGTATGCTCATCTGAAGAGAGCGAAACTGAGGGTCGGTGGGCATTCCCCCTTTTCCCTTATTGGATGTCTGATGCAAATAGTAGGTGAGTCTCTGCCCCAAACCTCCCTCACCGGGTACCCCTGGTCTCCATGGTGCTGGCCCTTCAAAAGATCTTTCTTTTTTTTTTTTTTTTTTACTGAAAACTTTTTTGTGCGAAACGCCTTGAGTTTACTTCCAAAATGTAAAATCTGCTCTGTCTTGTGAACATGATACCCGGCTTGAGTTAGGAGTTAACTGATGTGGTTGTGTAACAGGCATTGATGTTCTAAAAAGCTGGTAAGAGAGATACGAATAAAAACAGAACAGAGAGAAATGCTTAGTCTTGTAAAGCATTCTCTGTAGTTCTCAGTCTTCAGAAAAAAAGTTGTTCTTGGTTCCTAACATTGCTGTAGTCATATACTAATTAGATAAAGACTTGAAAAGATGAAAGTTGTTTGTTTTTTTGGTTGTTTTTTCTTTTTTGCATGGTATTTATTCTTCAAAAAAAAGATTACAATACATAAATATTTTTAGGTGCATTGATGTTTGCCGTGTACAGCTTGTGTCCAGTGGAATTCGGCTCAGACAGGCTTTTGGGAAACTCTTGAAGTCTATTCCATTAGATATTGTTTTAAGGTACTGTATTTTGGCCATTGCATGTATGTTCTTGTCTCTTTATTAGTAGGAAATCTGCAAAAGGTTTTTGATTTTTTTTAAGATTAAGGCAAAACTGGAACCAACATTTTAATATATTGCAGTTTACCAGTCCTTAGATGAGGTGTCTGCCTTTTTTATTTTCTTGTTTTTTTGCTTTTTTTTTTTTTCTCCGATAGTTTCACCTGTTGAACTTGCCAGTAACACACGTTCTGTCTCAAGGTCATAGGACAGGAATTATTTTAGGGCTACAGAACACCTCCCCTCTCATAACATGGGGGAGGCTACTATAGCCCTAAGAGATCTCACAACAATTGAACTAATAGTGCAACACAGGCCGAAAGTTTAAAAAGTTACCAGCTCCCTCCTATTTCTAGCAGGTTCAACTGGTATTTTTCGCACTTAACAAATCTATAAAAAAAAAAAAAATGGTATATTTAAAACGAATAAGAAAAATTAATGCTGTAAACCCTAATGTTAAGGTGTTTTTGTTTTTAATATTGTATGATGGATTTGTGTGCCCCCCCCTTTTGCTTTGCATATCACCCTGTTGTCATACACTTGTCTGGAATCTGCTTTTGCATCTGCATTGCAACATAAGGATTTTAGAAGTTTTATAGTTAGTTTTGACACCTAGTAAACCCAGAAACCCTTCAGGTATTAGCAACTGCCAATAATGACTATTTTTTCCTCTACAGTAACACTAGTCACACAGAAATGCAGGAAATTTCGACTGCAATAAGAAACCACATGAGCAAGTCTCCCAGCAACACATTCCACCCCCAAGATTTTTCTGATGTCATCAGCTTTATTCTGTATGGAAGCACTCATAGATCAGGGTAAGCTTACTTGTTCCAATTTTCATATATACTTGGTGATGGAACATTAACCTAAAATATAAGCTGCTTCAAATACTGAAGCTATTGCTGCATTTCATGAATATTGAGATGTTTCAATACTTGCACAGATATTTTGAATTGCATGGTACTATACTTTGCTTGCAATTTTAGATTTAGCATGTCAAGATAACTAGGTATTGGGGCATCCACATTTTATTAAAATACCTCCTCGTAACAACGAATTTAGCTCAAAAGTTGTAAAAATGTTTTTTCTTTTGCTGCAGATGACGTGCACATGTGTCATCTTTTGCTTTTTAAAGGTTAAGGTCCATTTGTCACGGACTAAATGTGCCCAGCTTCATACTCCCATGCTTGAGTTTATGGAAATTCTATTATACCTGCAACAGACAATTATTTGATCTTTGTTTTTCTGTCTCTGTAGAAAGGAGAATTGGCTGGAGAAGCTATTTCACAGCTGCCAGAGGCTTGATAAACGTGATGCGTTACTCATTCCCCGAAACCTGCTTAAGACAGAGGCGGTCTTGTGGCAGTGGGCAGTGTGGGAGGCTGCTCAGTTTACTGTTCTATCTAAATTACGGACTCCCTTAGGAAGAGCACAAGATACGTTCCAGACTATTGAAGGTATGCTGTTACTCTTTTGGTACGGTTTACAGTTATACGTTTGAATCTCTTCAATCCTATGTTTCATTAACTCGTCCGCTGTCTGTTTCCGCGGGTGCACCCTCCTTGGAGACATGCTCCACATTTGGTGGACCTGTCCGTTCGCCTCACCTTTCTGGACTAGAATTTATCGTTTGCTATCCTGCCTATTTAACACTCGCATTCCTAAGGATCCCACATAGGCCCTGTTACACGCCACGATGCCTGGTTTATCCACATCCCAAAGCTCCGTAGCATATCAGATATTTGTAACCGCCAAATCGACCCTAGCAAGCAATTGGAAAAAACAACTCCTCCCTTATCACAAATTCACTTTGAGATTGGACAATATTATGATCAGCGAAAGATTAGCTAGTATTTTGACAGATGCTCATGCCAAGTTTTTAAAGGTTTGGGAACCTTGGGTACTATACCAACACCCTGAACTAGGTGTGGAAACCCTGAGACATCTATAAGAGGCTCCTTGAGAGGCGAGGTATAAAATGGTGAGAATGTAGAAAAGTAATTTACATTGGAAAATAACTTCATGTTACATAGTTGCATACTATTTAAGGTTGATTAAAGACACAGGCCCATCAAGCTCAACTTTGGGTGTCTGTGTGTGGTTGTGCAAGTGTATGCTTGTGTATGAGTCCCCGTGTGATTTGGTTTTTAAGAGTACCTGTACCCCTGTATGTTACGGTCTGAGGAAGGTGTCTAAATGCTTTTTGAAACAAGATAAAAACGAAAAGATCAAGCGCACTACCAAGGGGTAGAAAACTTGTGGCGGATGTGGTATAAGGCCAGAGATTACAGTGTGCAAGCTCCCAGTAAAAACAGAGAGAGGAGCCCTGTGTTAAAACTGAGTAAAAAAATGTATTGAGAGCGCTACTACTGTGCTGAAACAAACAGAAGAACTCACATTTGAGAAGTCATCTGCGGGAGGAAATCCAGTGAGGTCCCTGGGTGAATACAGACCTGAAGAGTCCAGTGGTCTGGTGGATAATCTGCCTATGAAGACGAGGGCTGCAAATGGAAGGACAGCTGGCTCTTGCAAGGACTCAGCTGGCCAGGCTGAGCCGTTGCAGCCGGGGCACTGTGTGTCTAAATTGCTGTTTGACGTTGGCTCCCTGTCAGTTGGCTCGGGAGGCAGAGCGGTGGTTCGTACAGTGACGGACGCCGACGGGAGTGGTAGGAGGGTCAAAGAGCACTGGAGGGCAGTGAAAGCTGGGTCGGTAGCTACGCATTGCGAGGCGGATCCTCTTTGTCAAGCTGTGATCAACCGGGATGGAACGCGTCCAGACCACTGGACTCTTCAGGTCTGTATTCACCCAGGGACCTCACTGGATTTCCTCCCGCAGATGACTTCTCAAATGTGAGTTCTCCTGTTTGTTTCAGCACAGTGGTAGCGCTCTCAATACATTTTTTACTAAATGCTTTTTGAATGATTCAATACTCTCCGCTGACACCACTGCTTGTGGCAGCGAGTTCCAGACTTAAACCGCTCTGACTGAAAAAAAAGCCCCAACACCCCCTGTGGTTTAAAGGAGAACTATGGGGTTAGAGCTTTTCCCCATAGTTCTAAGGGTAACGGGAGGACACAAACTAGCGTCCTCCCGTCACCCTAAGCTCAGTATACCGTGAGCTACAGCTCGCGGTATACTGAGACGCCGCAGCTGAAACTGATCCCGACAATTATGTCTGGATCCACCCAGCTGCGTGAGTGACAGCTGGCTCTGCCTTTCTAGAGGCCGGCCCAGCTGGACCCGCCCTCAAGCTCCCAGTAAAAACAGAGAGAGGAGCCCTGTGTTAAAACTGAGTAAAAAAATGTATTGAGAGCGCTACTACTGTGCTGAAACAAACAGAAGAACTCACATTTGAGAAGTCATCTGCGGGAGGAAATCCAGTGAGGTCCCTGGGTGAATACAGACCTGAAGAGTCCAGTGGTCTGGTGGATAATCTGCCTATGAAGACGAGGGCTGCAAATGGAAGGACAGCTGGCTCTTGCAAGGACTCAGCTGGCCAGGCTGAGCCGTTGCAGCCGGGGCACTGTGTGTCTAAAGTGCTGTTTGACGTCGGCTCTCTGTCAGTTGGCTCGGGAGGCAGAGCGGTGGTTCGTACAGTGACGGACGCCGACGGGAGTGGTAGGAGGGTCAAAGAGCACTGGAGGGCAGTGAAAGCTGGGTCGGTAGCTACGCATTGCGAGGCGGATCCTCTTTGTCAAGCTGTGATCAACCGGGATGGAACGCGTCCAGACCACTGGACTCTTCAGGTCTGTATTCACCCAGGGACCTCACTGGATTTCCTCCCGCAGATGACTTCTCAAATGTGAGTTCTCCTGTTTGTTTCAGCACAGTGGTAGCGCTCTCAATACATTTTTTACTAAATGCTTTTTGAATGATTCAATACTCTCCGCTGACACCACTGCTTGTGGCAGCGAGTTCCAGACTTAAACCGCTCTGACTGAAAAAAAAGCCCCAACACCCCCTGTGGTTTAAAGGAGAACTATGGGGTTAGAGCTTTTCCCCATAGTTCTAAGGGTAACGGGAGGACACAAACTAGCGTCCTCCCGTCACCCTAAGCTCAGTATACCGTGAGCTACAGCTCGCGGTATACTGAGACGCCGCAGCTGAAACTGATCCCGACAATTATGTCTGGATCCACCCAGCTGCGTGAGTGACAGCTGGCTCTGCCTATCTAGAGGCAGAGCCAGCTGTACCCGCCCCCTCTCCGTCCGTTCTGCCGGTCAGCGCTGGAGGATCGGAGGGGGGAATCCAGCCCCTCCCCTGTCACGGCGCTCTGCCGTGACAGGATTGAGAAGTGAGCGAACGCCGGTATGTGTTCGCTCACTTCCCAACCTACTGAGCCGACCTGTGACAGTCTCATTGTCACAAGTCGGCTAAAACCTATGAGGATGAGTGAAGAGCACTCACCTCATAGTTCTCCTTTATATCTTTTCTCCACCAGTTTTAGGTGGTGACCTCTAGTCTTTGTTATGGAGTTTACAGTAAAAAATGTATTGCTGATGTTGCCATCATCACTAAACATCTTGTACATCAAAATCATGTCCCCACTTAATCTCCTCACTTCTAGCATGTTTAAATTTAGTAACATAGTCTCGTAGCTTTGGTCCTCCAAACCCTTAATTGGTTTTGTTGCCCTTCTCTGGACTCTCTAGCTCAAGGGCATCTTGTCTGTGGATTGGTGACCAAACCTGAACCGCATATTCAAGATGAGGCCGAACCAGTGATCTATAAAGTGGCAAAATTATTGCTTTGTCTCTACAATAAATTCCCTTTTTAATACAAGATAGTACTCTGCTTGCTTTTTTTGGCACTGCCTGGCATTGCGTGCTGTTGTTCAATCTGTGGTCTACTATGACCCCCAAATCTTTTTTCCATTTCTGACTTCCCTAGTGGAGTACCCATTAATATGTATTCCTCTTGCCTATTTTTAACCCCAAAATGCATAACTTTGCATTTATCAACATTAAACCTCATCTGCCAAATAGTTGCCCACTCCCCTATTTTGTCCAGGTCCTCCTGTAATTTTAAGATGTCTAAGTCCGTGTTTATTACCTGATTTTAGTATCATCAGCAAACACAGAAACATGACTATAGACGCCCTGCCCAATATAGTTAAACAGGTTAACCATTTTTTTTTTCTTTTTAAAGCTTTGCATTTTTTTTTCTTAAAAAAAAAAACAGTTACTCTAACTGCCACAGATGTTGGATTAAATGCCAATTCCACCATTCAAACCATGTTTCATGTTACACCTATATTTAGGGTTTAACATGAAACATGGTCATGGTCTGCAAATTCAGCCCCCCCCCCCTTACAGTATCGCAGGGATCTTGTTTATATTTTAAGTGTGCTGTGTTGCTTCGCCTGCACAACAGTGTCATTCATCCACGGGTCCATTTACACTATCTTTGAATAAAAATACTACTAGTCCCATCTTCCATAGTGACAGAGGGACTCGTAGATCTCAATGCATTGCAAGTGGGGTGATGTCACTGCACTTGTAGTCTACTGATAACTTCCTCCAGCCCTGTAACTGAAAGTCCATACCAGCCCAAACAGTCTGCTGGAGCCTGGGCATTGCACCTGCGATCCACTTATGGCAGTTGCAAAGCTTTGCAGGCTTCATTGCAAAATAATGATGCATGCACTTTTTTTTCCCCCTAAAACCGTGTGGGTGCATTTTATTTTTTAGAAAAATTTGAAATTAACCTTAAATGGTGACTGCAGCAAATGCATTGTACTTCATCTGACTTTTTTTTTTTTTTTTTTTTTTAAGGTTTTTTTCAAACCCT
>NW_017308328.1:108355-143762 GCF_000935625.1 Nanorana parkeri | reverse complement strand
AAATGGGGACTGCAGCAAATGCATTGTTCTTTCTTTGTCTTTTTTTTTTTTTTTTTTCTTCAGGTATTATTCGAAGCCTTGCAGCCCACACTCTGAATCCAGACCAAGATGTCAGTCAGTGGACAACTGCAGAAAATGATGAAGGACATGCCAACAATCAGTTACGTTTAGTGCTGCTTCTACAGTACCTGGAGAACCTCGACAAACTGATGTACAATGCCTATGAAGGATGTGCCAATGCATTAACCTCACCTCCCAAGGTTCGTTAGGAGATGGGCTGCTATATTTTTACAGGAGGTTGATTATTAAAGCACAAAGTTGAGTTAGAAAGTGATCTTCCCGATAACGTATGCTTGCAGATTGTAATGGTTGATATTGGAAGCCATATACTTTTCTCTTGTAAACTGTAGATTAAGGGGTTTGGTTTTATATTATTTAATATATTGGTTTCAAAATCTTGATGGTATGTTTACTTCTGCCACTTATAGGTTATCAGGACCTTCTTTTATACAAATCGACAAACATGCCAAGATTGGCTCACTCGAATTCGAATTGCCATTATGCGGGTGGGTTTGTTGGCTGGGCAGCCAGCTGTTACAGTTAGACATGGCTTTGACCTACTTGCCGAAATGAAGAACAGCGGTGCACCTCAGGTAAGAGTTGTCATAATTGTACTGGACTCCAGGCCGAGTTTAATTGCTATTTTTTTGAACTTGAGTTGACAGTAATGATGGTAGTGGAAGCTCTATGTGAACTTCAGTGTCCAGAAGCTATACAGGGACTCGCAGTGTGGTCATCTGCTGTTGCTGGCAAAACACTTTCATGGATAAATTCTGTAGCTCTGCAAGCTGATGGAAGGTGTGTATTTATTATGGCTTTGCTTATCCACTTTAGCTTTTCAACCGTATATACCCCTTATGGACAAGAGCACTTTTATGCTTATGCTATAGGTCTGTTTATTCTGTGATAGTTTTATTAACCACTTCAAGACCAGGTGTTTAGACCCCCTTCCTTTATAAACTGACCTAAAACTAACAATAAATTTACTTTTTACCCCAATTTGATTAGTTTTAAAACTTGTGGTAGTGTAGAAATGACCATCTCTAAATCACTTTGTGAATAAGGCCACTCAGGTTGCTGTATTGGGCCTCTTAAGTTTTTGTAGCTGCTAAGACCTTTCCACTACACCCGGTGTTAGCTTTCCTTTTTGCGGATTGGAAACTCCCTGAAGGGTCCTTGCTGACAGTGTATTGGAGCTCTTCCCCTTTTGATAGTGAGCTCATAAGTCGATGGTCTCCTCCCACCTTTTTAGATGTGCCAGTTATCCACATTAAACGCAGACGGGTAAAGGTGTTCTTACCTTTTGTGATTTTACTGACAGTCTGCTAAACTCCCAGCTCAGTTTGAAGAGACTGGGATGTCTCTCCATCCTATTTTGGTGGTGACCTTAATCTACCAACTGTTTCAGAATAGAAAGACTCCCTAAAAGGCGACCCCTTCTTCGCTAGGGCCCTTGGGTCATTGAGCGATTAGGTTTAAATGTCTGGGGCCTTGTGATTCAGTTATGGTGGCTTGCTGCTAGCAAACAAAAACTTGTCTCAAGTGGCACTGATGCCTGTATAAATGTGTTAGGGCACACTGGCTTGATGCTGTGGATACATCAGTGTATTTCCACTATTGCAGTCAAATTAAGAAAACCCTACTATGTGTGTATTCCCATTCACGCAGCATACCTAAAATTGTTTATTTTTAATATAAATATTACTTGAGGTTTCTTGAAGGCCTTTTGCGCAGATTGCAAGCTACCCTAAGCAGTTTTGAAAGTAAAAGTAGAGGGACAGACTGAATTTCCTAAAATGACACTAAACTCCGGAGTTAAATCTTAAACAATGATTCAAGTACCTTAACTATTACCAAAAATGTTTCTTATTTGTGCATCACTCCGCTGTAGAAATTCAAATCATCTCTGAATTTGTGCTGACACTGTCCTTCCTTCTGGAGGGTGGCTACTTTTGTTCCTCATGGTCCCTGTGTTTTGTCCTAATGTACCCACCGCTCCAAACTCCTGTGATGGACTACAATCTCAATACTAAATGCGAGATTTTAGTCCATCATGGGAGTGAGCTTGGACCGGTGACTACTTTACAACACATAGGGACCATTGGGAACAAAGTTAGCTATCCTCCAAAAGGAAGGACAGTGTCGGCATGAACTCAGAGATAATCTGAAGATCTACAACTCAGTGATGCACATAAGCTAC
This sequence comes from Nanorana parkeri, assembly GCF_000935625.1. Classification (NCBI taxonomy): domain Eukaryota; kingdom Metazoa; phylum Chordata; class Amphibia; order Anura; family Dicroglossidae; genus Nanorana; species Nanorana parkeri. Next base: position 141,502 of record NW_017308328.1, on the reverse strand, counting down.
ATGTTATTTTTTAATGGTTAAGGTACTTAAATGAGTTTCAAGATTTAATTCCTGAGTTTGGTGTCCCTTTTAAAGAGAACCTTTAGTAATGGCAATTTAAAATTGATACTTATAGATAATTGCAGGCTTTTTATTCTTTACATACCTTTTTTCTTTTCCTCCCTAATCATCTCATGGTGGCCATTTTTACAAAGGGCAGATGAATCCATCTCCCTTTTACTTCCTGGAACTCTGGCACATGTGATCATGCACATTATCTCAGGGAGGGAAAATGTCTCTCCCTGAGATCTTGTGAGATTACAGATGAGATTTTCCATCAATGCTCTGCTGATGTAACCTTCCCAGGATGCAACGCTTGGGCATGATTACATCACTTTTGCCAAAGAGAACCAGGAGGTAGAAAACAAGAAATTGTAAGTAAAAGAAAAATGTTTGTAGGTGTTATCCCAATATTGCTGCAAAAGTTGAAATACATTTGTCCTTCAGTGAACAAGAAAATAATTTTATGGTGAATGCAATAAACCTATTTTTCAGATAATAGTCTCTCTGTACTGGCACTGCTTCTAAGAAGAAACCAAATATTAAATAGTGTTGCTAATTATCACTACAAACTAGAGTGCAATCTGGAGCCTTGGTACTAATTGTGGGGGGGGAAAAATATCTTGTCCGTGTAACTCCCTCATGAACATCTTGGTGCATATTATATAGCATTTTTTTGTAGCGGTGCTATACTATATATGCTAAGATTCACATGATGAAGGGCTTTCCATGCGGTTAATATGAAGATGCATATTTCTTTAAGAATTTAATGTCTTTTTATTTTATATAATAAAAATGTGATTTTAGTACAGAAAGCAGTTTTTCATAGGCGGCTTAAAAATCTGTTGTGGCTTTTTTTTTTTTGCTTATATATCAAATTACGGTCTGCGCTAGTTACAAACGTGCACTTTTTGATTTTATATTGTTTCTTCAAGAGCCATTATGTTTATACATTTTTATATAATATGTTATATTTTGATTGTTTATACCCCATTTTGTTTTGACAGGTTTGAGAAAGCTGCAATAGAATACCAAGAACACTTGTGTGCCATGACTGGGGTGGATTGCAGTACCTCTGGCTTTGACAAGATTGTTTTAAAATTGGCTAATTCTAGTAGCACCTCTTCCAGCCCCAAACATGCAAATGGTATGTTCACAGAACTGTCTGCAATTTATAATTTTAACTGTAGGCCTTACAACATGTTGCCCCTAGACTTTCTATTTGCTCAGTTCACTTGTGTATATTGTGTTTTTGTATATGAATGTGTAGTTTTTATGTTCAATATTGTGTTATGTAAAATGTTACAAAAGCTATTCCATTTTCCATAAAATTTTATCGTTTTAACTCTGACTACCTGGTTTTATAGTGCATTTACATACGTGCAAACCAGACAAGTCTGCTAATTGTGTTTTCTAGGAGATGTCCGTAAGACTGTTCTGACAAAGCCCAGTGACCCTGTGCCTGAAGTGATCAACTACTTGAGCAACAAGGCTTGTGAGTGCTATATTTCAATTGCTGATTGGGCTGCAGTCCAAGAGTGGCAAAATAGCATTCATGACCTGAAGAAAAGTGCAGTGGGCAGCACTGTTAACCTGAAGACTGACTTCAACTATATAAAGTGAGTTAGTTGTACACTGTTTAATGCGCATCAATCTCTTAACTGCCATGGATGTGTCCTGTACTTTATGACAATCAAACATTTAAATTGTATATCTAGGCAGAACATTTTTTTTCTTCGCTTCAGATAGAACAGATGAGCCTTTATACCCCTGTGAGGTTCAATTTTCCGCCCCCCGCTGTGGCGCCCGAAATTGAAACTGAAAGCCGAATGCCGGCATCGGCCGGGCGCACACAGCAGAGGACACCGCGGGCTCGCAGGGACAAGGTAAGTGACACTTTTGCGCAATCCCGAGTGTGGCTCGGGGTTACCGCTCTTGGGTACTGAAAATTAACCCCGAGTCACACTCGGGAATACCGCCAGGGGGGTTAAGGGGGTAAACCTGATCTTTCATTTTGTGGGGAAAAAATACAATTCTTACAGAGGATTAACTAATGTACTGAGCTGCACAATGTTGTAGTATGCCTCTCATATGAATGTTCCAATGTATTACTGCATACGTCTGTGTCACCCCCTCCAGGTTGAGACCTTTTGGCTTCAAGTATTTAGCCTATACAGTTTTTGATATTGCTTTTAGGGTTTTTTTTTGCTACATGCTCTTTAAGCAAATGCATTAAAACATTTGTTGCATTTCCAGAACTTGAACTTTGTAAATTTATGTGCAAGTGCCATGTGAATATATATATATATATATTTTTTTTTAAAAGGGTTTTAAGCAGTTTTGAATTTGGTGAATTCCATGAATGTATGGAGCAGCTGGAATTGCTTCCTGGAGAAAATTTAAACCTGATAAATGGTGGCTCAAAGGAAAAGATAGGTAATACGCCAAGTACTGCATTAAAACTATTATACCTCCCTCTTTTTAAAGTGACACTAAACTCCGGACTTAAATCTTAAAGATGCATTCATGTGCCTTAACTATTAACAAAACAGTATCTTGTGCATCACTCAGCTGTTGATCCTCAAATCCTCTCGGAACTCATGCTGACACTCTTCCTTATGGAGGTTGGCTACTTTTGTCCCCCATCATGGTCCCTGTGTGTGTTGTAAAGTAGCCACTGCTCCAAGCTTGCTTCCCGTGATGGACTACAATCTCACATTTAGTTTACTAATTCTTAGTTCTAGTTCTTAATGGGAGTGAGCTTGGAGCGGCAGCTACATAACGCACACAGGGACCATGGAACAAACGTAGTAACCCTTCAGAAGGAAGGACAGTGTTGGCACCAATTCAGAGATGATTGTAGGGTCTACAGCTGAATGATGCACAAATAGAATACATTTTTGTTAATGGTTAAGGTATTTGAATGCATTTTTAAGATTTATCACCTGAATTTAGTGTCCTTTTAACTAATGTTTCTAGAATTATCTAAACTATTTTTTGTGCATGCTTTTTATCTTAACCAATAAGGGTACATATTCAATGCTAGAAAATATTATATATTTTTTTAATATAAATTTGAAAGTATATTGTTTCTCAACCTTTTTTTTTTTCCTGCTTAACTTTTTTTTTTTTTACTATATAATGAAAAAAGGACCATAAATGTAAAAAAACAAGTTTCCCTACGTTGTTATAAAAAATGTATTCTTACCCATATTTTTAGTAAAACATAAAAGTTGGGGTCACGTCGGGTAAATAGACACCAAACATGTCAAGCCTTAAAATTGCGTGCGCCCGCAAAATCGCAAAAAATGCACAAAGGCATCGATTAAAACGCTTTTACTGCTCATCAGTTTAGTGTTATCAGTGATTAATGGCTCTAAAATGATTGCTCTCACTCATTTGCGGCACAATCGTTGTTTTCACACGTAGGCGCACCCGACTGAGACGCTCGATCGCTTGAATGTAAAGCGGCCGGCCGTGTAATTACAACGACCGGCCGGGAAACTACTCGTCGGGCTCCACCGTCCTCTAGTCACAGACGAGTGCATTTTCTAAGCCCTGTATATCTTGAAAAATGTTAGGGTGTCTCACCAGTCAGTCAAAAATGTCACCAGTCAGCATGACTGGACTATAGCCTTGCAATTTATGTTAAAATTTTTTGGGGACAGATGGCGCTTTCTTTTGTAGGTATATAATCACCACGGGGGGGAAGGAGGGTTATTTTTTTTTACTATAATGAAAAAAGAACCGTAAATGTAAAAAAAAAACAGTTCCCTACGTTCTGTTATAAAACATTTATTCTTACCCATATTTTTGGTAAAACATAAAAGTCGGGATCACATCGGGTAAATAGAAACCAAACATGTCAAGCCTTAAAATTGCGTGCGCCCGCAAAATCGCAAAAACCGCAGATGGACCCATAGGCAACGCTTAAAATGCTTTTACTGCTCATCAGTTTAGTGTTATCAGTGATTAATTGCCCTAAAATGATTGCTCTCACTACATTTGCGGCAATATGTAACATGTGCGGCACAATAGGTGCGATCGTCGTTTTCGCACGTAGGCGCACCCGACGCATATCTGCGTGTGCAAGTGGGCCAAGACTTTAAAAAAAAATTATTATTTTTTTTTTTACACCCAACTTTCTTGCTATTACATGGGGGGCTAAGAACCCTATGTGATAGCCAATTTACATGACGGGTCCTCTTTTATGGCCACATTAGGGGTCTCGAAGACCCCTAATGTCACCTAGGGACCCCCAGAGAAGCTGATGAAGCAGAGATCGGCTTCATCAGCTTCTGCAGCTGGAGAGTGACGCTGAATGCAGGAAGTGATGTAATCTACATCACTTCCTGTATTCAGGGACTGAGAGAAGATCAAAGGGAGATCGCGTACTGATCTCCCGTCACAGAGCAGTGCCGGTCCCGGCCGCATCGGGCACAGCGGATCTCGGGACCGGCAACGGCAGTGACAGCTGCTAATACAAGCGATCAAGCTTAAATGTAAAGCGGCCGGCCGTGAAGCTGCTCGTCGGGTTCCACCGTCCTCTCGTCGCAGACTAGTGGATTTTTCAATCTCTCTCCCTCTCCCTCCATTAATTGTGGTCTGGCTCTCCCTAATGGCAGACAGGCCCTTGTGTGCAGGGCATTTGTGTTCTGCCTGCAAGAACTATTTTTCTCAACACAATCAGGCTAGTAGAGAAACACTTTAATACTGTTTGTGTGTTGAAGGAGATTAATATGTGGAAATCTGATGTGTAAACCATGATGTCATACTGTGGTGAAGAAAACAATCTGTTTTTTTGTTTTCTAGACATGAAGAAGTTGCTCCCTAATATGCTCAGTCCAGACCCTAGAGAACTTCAAAAATGTATAGAGGTTCAGCTGCTAAGAAGTTCTGTGTCCCTCAGCCTAACTTTAAATGACGAAGACCAAGAGCAAAAGTGGCAGGCTGTCTCGGAGTAAGCAGATTTTTTACATTTACTTTTTTTTTTGAACATGAGGTCATTTTGACATTTCCCGTGAGGTTGTTTTTTTTTGTTTTGTTTTTTCTTTTTTGCACATTTTGGCTTGACATGCTACATAGATCCCAAGAGGGAAGTAGTCAAACCAACATTGCAGATATTGTTCATTTTATAATATAGTTAAATTAAATGCTAAATATGAAATATTTGAAATGTTTTTAAATTAATTTAACTCTGGAACATTCCATGACATTTCAAGCCTTTTTGTGCTAGAAATGATTGGCTACATTCTTGTAAAAGCTTTTTTTTTTTTACAAAATGGCTATAGACTTTAGGGTGGAGGCTTCACTTATGGACATGTTGTTTACAGCCTTCTGCTTCCTTTAACAACATATATTCTTTGCAGAAGCCTCAGCAAACACTTGAAGCAAATGGCACGGATAGCTATGGGACCTCTGAGGCTGTCGACACTTACCCTATCACAATCTTTGCCTGTACTGGGAACATTACAACTATACTGCTCATCATCTCTCGAGAGCACAGTGTCCAGCAAGCTTACATCTGAGGTAAATCCTTTTGCTATAATTTCCTTGACTTTTTTTTTTTTTTTGAAGACTGACTATGTGTTCCTTGCTGGGAGGTAAGGGCACCGTTATGAAACCTGAAATCTCTTTTGACTTTCTTCAAACTTTACATTCATTTAATGAAGAAAGTTATAACAGTTCTCTTTTGTATCTTTCAAAGGATTTCACCTGCCTTCTCCCTGACACTCTCCCTTAGTGCTAAAGTGCCATTTTAATTTCTTCTAGGACAGTGCTATGAACTTGATTGAATGTATAGGCTCTTTCACACCAGGTGCATTAAGCTGCATTAATCAGCATTGATCATTGCAGGCTCGACATAAGGACACATTTGTTCCCTAGGTGCCATGCTTACACCATACATGTGCTTTGGTGTGCATGTCTGCATTTTCACTCAGCAGAGTGCACTAAAACATGCATCACAAATTACTGTTGAACATAGAGTTGAATGAGGTGCCATTTTGTGATATTTCAATAAAAGTAAACATTGAGATGTGTTGTAAACAATGCATCGCACACCAGCTGTGTGCATTATACAGACCATAACGCATGCCCACTGATGTAGCACAACAGTCTTCAAACACTTTGTTTACATGCCATGCTTTTTAGACTTCTGATATTTACTTTTTGCAGATGTTGCCCCAAAACTACAAATGTCATTATTCTTTGCTATACAGAGTTTTATTTTAACCACTGGCGTGGAATTTTTTATGCTTGCTTTTCTTCGTGAAGCCCCATGTTTTTTGTCCACGGCTTATGTTGCTGAAGGAGACCTGCTCCTTTCAAAAAAGTATAAAGTGATAATGCTGTTTTCCTTCTTAGCTTTCCCTCTTGCCCTGCTGTGGGTATGCTTTGATGCCATTGTTTAATGTACACAGGAAACGTTAGTGTATTTCCCTTTCACAGTCCAAATTGAGAAAACCCTACTATTGGACTCTTAAGGCCTTGTTCACACCAAGCGCGTTCCAGGTGCAGAGCAGTTGCAGACCGGATCAAAACTGCGTCCAATGTATTCCAATGGTATTTTGGGCTCTAGTTCACACCGCAGCATTCCGCTCCAGAGGATGTAAAAAAAACTGCAGCAAGCCTTATTCTACCTGCTCTGGAACGCATGCAAACGCCCTGGAATGCACTAAAAGCCCATTCTAAACTAAAAAAATATTTTTTTTTACTAAAAACGGCCCAGAACGTGGCAAAAAATGCAGCACAACCCACAGCACTGCGTGTGCACACTCAGAAGCTAGCATGTAAAAAAACTTGTCTCACCCTAACTTAAAAACAAAGTTTTGGATACACATCTTATGCAGAAAATGTGAAAGCCGCGCCAAGGCACCTCTTATAGTGCGGTCCAAAAACTCATGCAGATCTGGTCTGCATTTGGTGTGAACACGCCCTTAGGTGTTCACACAGCATACCTAATAAAAAAAAGAAATGTCCTACCCACCGGCATCTCTCAATCAGCTGATCAAAGGAGCAGGTGGGAACATTCTTGGCCAAACTGAGCTTGCAGACAATCATGCAAGTGTTGATAAGTCATCTTTTATTTTTTTCAGCTACCAGGTTGAACAAAGAAAATGTAACTGTTTATACCAGCTTCAGATCCCCCTCATTAATTTACAGTGATTGGAGATCCCTAGCCCTTTGTTAGGGCAGACAGTGTTTAAATCTAGTTAACAACGAATAGTGAACTCTGCCAGCAGAGTACAGACGGGATTAATTATTGTAATCTTCACCCTCCTTACCCCCTTGCATTCTAGAGAGAAATTCAGCACACAGGACACATTTTATTTAAGAATTGACAATTTGGCTGCAAAAGTGGAAATACACTTTAACCAAAACATACAAGACAAAATGCACCCTATTGCTTTTAGAGTAGAGACACCAGTCAGATCGGATGCATCTTTCTTTCTTCCCTAGAATATAATTCTGAATGTGTCGTCATTGTAATATACCGTTAAGGCGAAAATGAGTGTTTTCTAGCAAAGCATTTTAAGCAAAACTCTAACTTGAAATTATATTTGTGCAAAATAAACCTTTTTTTTATTTTTTTTCTGATTAGGATATTCTATTGAGCAATCAATATTAACTTTTAGTGGCACAATTTAAAGCTGTGCTTGTGGCAGATACACAAATTGATGCAGCTTTTTGTTAATTAATACATCATGTAAATGTATTTTAGTTTTTTTTTGCTTTTTTAATTAATTCAGTTGAAATTTGTTAATTTGACCTGGTATCAGCCTTTTGCAGGTCAAATTAACAAATTGCAACTGAATGAATAAAAAAAAAAATACATTTACATTATGTACTAATGTACAGCAGAACACAAAGCTAAAAAAACAATCACCTATGTCAGCGGTGGCGAACCTATGGCACGCGTGCCACAGAGGACACGCAGAGGCCCCTCTGGTGGCACGCAAGCCTAGGTCCCGGTTACAGTGACCCGCACACTCCAGGTGCAGGTCAGTGTAAAGTCATGTTAAGTTTTTAAAGATGGCCGCTGCAAATCGCGGCAGCTGCCCAGATTCTATTTAATATATTGCCGAACCAGCAATATAATCAGGGGTGCCCATTAGGTCGATCGCGAACTACCAGGGATCGCAATGTCCTGACGTGGCTGGACTTTGTGTCCTCCAATTTCTTTTTCTATTTTAAAAAGGAAATATCAGGGGGCTGTTTTAGACCTCTAATATTTCCTGAAGACCCCACCCCCAAGAGTAAAAAATTAAAATGAAATTAAAAATATATTTTTTAATGTGTTTTTTTTTATGTGTGTTTTTAATGTGTGTTTCATTACGTGTGCGTGTGTGTTTTAATGTGTGTGATATCTATGTATGTGTGGTCTCTTTTTATAATGAGTGTGTGATGTGTGTTTTTATTGAGTGTATAAATGTTTTAATATGTGTGTTTCCCTATTTTGAATATTTTTTAAAGCCCAGCGCCCAAACTGCAATACAATACTATACTTATTTTCAGCGCTGGCACTTTGAGATAAATTGATTTTGCGTCGCAGTTTGGGCACTCGGGTTCAAAAACATTCGCCATCACTGACCTATGTGGTCCTCGATGACGAGTTTTGACTTGGCCTTCAAACTCTCAATCAAATCAAGCATCTGTGGTATGTGCTGGAAATACATGGCCAATACATGCAGGCCTCACCCTGCAACTTACAGGACTTAAAGGATCTGCTGCGGATGGCTTGGTGGAGTCCATGCCTTAACGGGTCAGGGCTGTTTTGGTGGCAAAAGAGAGACCTCCATATTAGGCGGATGGTCATAATGTTATGGCTGATCGGTGTATGTATTTAATCTGTGTATTTAACTGTTTGCCTGGTGTTCAGCTTGAAAGGTTTTAGGTTTCATTCTCTGCTAATAGGAGACTACAGTGAACACATCATCATGAGAACTTTTTAGTAATGTCAATAACCATATCCTGTTTTTATATTTTATTCATAACTTGGTCTGTGATCATCATGACTTATATTTTCTCTCACAGGACTGTCTGATCCCTCTGTTCAGTGAAGCTTTGCGTTCATGTAAACAGCATGATGTCAGACCATGGATAAATGCTTTAAGATACACGGCTTTCCAAAACCAACTTGTAGAAAAATTCAAAGGTAGGTAGTTCTGCTGACCCTTAGACTACACGACTGCTCTTCTGCATTCTTTCTGTAGGATAAATTATTGTGAAAAGATCCTTGAGGCCAGGATATCACCTGCGTGAACCGTGACTGTGCGGCAATCGTGCACGATACTGCACGGATTGCCGTGTGGTCACGGAGTTGCCCACGACCGCCGATTGCACTGGCGGTGCCATTATTTTCTAATGGCACCCCAGTCGAGCCAGACGTTTCCCGCTGTGATTTTCGCCCATGCAATCGAACGCAATCGTGGCTAAAACAGAGGAGTGGGTGATGCAACTGGAGCACTGTACAGCTCGGGCCGCATGTCTCCTCTCAAGTGCCCAGAAGCTGGGTGTTATGTGCAGGGAATGACATGCTGCAAGGTAAGTTTTTTTTATATACACACTTTTGCAGCACCCAGAGCGATGTGTAGGGGGGATAGTTTTATCAGTTTGCCTGGAGTGTGTGCCTCTCTGGACCGCTACTTTGGATGAATGGGCAGTGTAATGATTTATGATGTATGTAAGGAAAAGCCTTAACGTGATTGAGGTTTCCTCTGTTAGGCTAGTGTAGTTACATTCTCTTGCTTTATTGTAGAGCCAATACATTCTGGATCACTTTCAAAACACTTAAGTGTTTATATTGGGGCTGCAACAACTAATCGCTGATCGATAATGAGAATCGTTGCCAACGATTTCATTATCGATTAGTTGATTCTGCTATTAGTTGCTGGCGCCACCGCTCTGCACCACCGTTCTCTCCTCCTCTGCAAGCCGCTGCATGCAGCGGCCTGTGTCCTCTTCTTTCCCTGCCTGTATTGGCGCCTGTCAGCCGCTGTGCCTCTACATTTCCTGTTCCTCTGTCGCTCCCCCGTGCCACCTCGCTGCTGCACCGTGCCCCCTCTTCTGCAGGAGGTGGAAAGCCGGCATAAAATCACACATCCAGGGGCTGGGAGAAATGGCCAGCCTGCTATTAGCTATTTTGAATTGCTATAGCCAATAGCAGGCTGGCTATTGCACCTGCCCACAGCCTGCTGTCAATCAGCAGTGGAGCACTTTCTCCTTTGGTCCCTTCTCTGCTTATTGACAGCAGGCAGTGAGTGGGTGGGAGGGTATAATAGCCAGCCTGCTATTGGCTATTGCTCCCAGCCATTGCCTGCTGTATGTATTTTCAGCTGCCTCATTAGTCAGCTGTCATTCCCCAGTGAAGTGGAAGAACCTGTCACCTTCACTGTGTTATCACATAGGGGGCTTGTAACCAAAAAAAGACAAATTAAGTCCCCTGCGAACGCTTGCACACTAACGTAAACACAAGTCTGGTACACCCATGTATGAAAACGACGATTGCACCGATTTTGGGGTGTTATTTTAACCCTTTCCCTGCCACTGCGGTAAGACATATGGAGGAACAAAACTGTTCCCAGCTGGCCAGGTCAGTATACATTATGGAGGTGGCATTTACAGTTCTGCTATAAGCTCATGGACCATCAATTTATAGCAGAACTGTTCCCTGGACAGTCCCCTTTAAATTAATAGCTGTCATATCGGCTCACAAGCTGCTGATGACCACTATTAACAAAAATACCGGGCGCCCCCACCCCTGCTAGCACTCCGGCATCTGGAGCCTCCAGGCATGGATCTGTGCCTGCATGGATCCCCGCTGCTCTCCCCTGCTTGTAGGGGCTGAGGCAGCGGGGGGTCCAAAAAAAATCTCCAGCGGTGGAGCGAGCAGCGGCTGGTGGGGAGAAGCCGCAAGTTTAAGGATGGCTGAGCGTTGAGGAGATCGGAGCCGCTGTCATCCCGTCAGTTTCAAGATGACAGCGGCTCTGGGAGTGGCTGAGCAGAGGATCGGTAAATATCAGTGATATTTACCAATCCTCTGTGCAGAACAAACACTGGAGTGATCCTCTGACGCATAGCACTATGTGTCCCCAATTATGAATGAACAGGATGTGATTTACATCACTTAATGTTCATTCACTGATCAAAAAAATATTTTACGATCAACAGTTTCTGAATGAATGGGAAGCCTCTGTACTGAGTGAGTGCTGAGGCTGCAGAAAAAAAAATTGAGGACTGCGTCCCCCCCCCCCAGTATAAAAAAGAAATTAAAAATGTGTTTAAAAAAAAGTGCAACCCCTCCCAACCACGTAACATACACGTGCACCATATTGTGGTGTACGCCATGCACATGCACTGCAGTGCGTTGCTAGAACATAGTGCATGATTTTTTTTTCTTTTTTTTCTTTAAAAAAAAACATTAATTTAACTGTGGCAACGCATGGCAAAGCTTTGTGACGCATTGCCATGCGTTGTGATACCTTGTGTTATAATTAAATATACGCCTGTATCATTTTATCACAACACCAACACAGCGCAAAATCAATTTTTAACATAAGTCGCCCTTTTATAGTTTTGTGTACCTTTTAATTTTTTATTTTTTTTTTGTGCGCTCATACTGATTTTAGTGTGCTTTATCAATTGAATTGTGTATTTATTGGTTTAATTGTGTATTTATTGGTTTAATATTAATTTGAGAAACATTTGCGCAATTATCTCAGGGCCTACAAATATAGTAGCATTATCTTTCTATTCTACCGGGCCTGCGCTTTTAGAAAATATATGGTTTGGGGGGTCTTTTACAAACGCTAGCAACGCAGCAGTTGAAAATCAAACCAATAGGAAAAATTTCAAAAATGGCTTGGCCAGCTGAAGTGCAAAATGGAGGGTTCACATCCCAGTCGTGTTCATACTCACAATTTCATCAGAATCCAGGTAGTCTTTCAGTGCTTGCGCTGTGAACGGAAATCTGTGTGCATTTCAGGGAAATTGACATATTTTCTGATTATGGACATTAAAGTCAAAAAGATTTTAAGCTATTTCAAATGCTGATGAAATTACTTACAATGGATGCTGCTCCTTGATGTTTAAAGGAGAACTATGGGGTTAAGGCTTTTCGCCCATAGTTCTCCTTAGGGTAACGGGAGGACACAAACTAGTCGTCCTCCCGTCACCCTAGGCTCAGTATACCGCGAGCTGCTGCTTGCGGTATACTGAGACGCCGCAGCTGAAGCGGATCCCGACAATTATGTCTGGATCCGCCCAGCTGCGTGACTGACAGCTGGCTCTGCCTAGATAGAGGCAGAGCCAGCTGTACCCTCCCCCGTCCGTTCCGCCAGTCAGCGCTAGTGGATCGGGGGGAATCCAGCCCCTCCCCTGTCACGGCAGAGAGCCGTGACAGGTTCGAGAGGTGAGCGAATGCCAGTATGTGTTCGCTCACCTCCCGATCTACTAAGCCGACCTGTGACAGTCTCATTGTCACAAGTCGGCTAGAACTATGAGGTGAGGGAAAAGCACTCACCTCATAGTTCTCCGTCAACACTTTTAGTTTCCTGCAGAATCAGCTGGTCCCCTGAGCACTGGTCCTGATGTCCTGTTTTAGGGTGGCTCCTATCTCAAGCAGAGTGCTTTGCAGTCACCCTTGTGTGTGCTAGTAAGCTGTGTGTATCTCCACAAACACTGCAAATCAAGCTACTCCCCTCCCTCCTCCCTTCTGCAAGCTAGCAGATTAACAGTTGCTGCAGTCTGCACTGTCCTTTTTTGATCTTGTAGTGTGCAGGAAGTTCAGGGAAGCTGTGCTGAGGGACTTGGAAGCAGCTGTTCAGAAACATGATTGTGTTTGGGCAAAAATGTAAAGCAATGTAGATTTCTTTGATCTGGATTAATTGTTGAAAAAAAATTTTTGAGCGTGTATTACTACTTTAATATGTATGTAATTGTATCAAATCTTCTGATTTTCAGAACCAACAGTGCCCATAAAAAGTCATCTGATGGAATTGGGATTAACAGCTGCTAAATGCGCCAGAAAACATGGAAATGTCACTCTCGCTGCTCGATTGCTTGCCCAGTGCAGTGAAATCCATTTAGGACAAGTGAGCAATGCTCAGGATTTAGTCACTCATTTCAAGCAGCTATCACTCCATGGGCAGATGGATGAGAAGTGGGGACCAGAACTTGATATTGAAAAAGCCAAGCTACTGTATGCTGCAGGTCAGTGTACATTTGTATTGTTTACTTTTAATGTCATGCACTTGACATTCTTACTGATCAGCTGCTTCAATTTATCATTTGACTGTATTTCATGCTCCATGTTCCAGAGTTTAGAATGTTTTGCTCTGTGACATGCCCACCTTTAATAAAAATAGTGAATGCTGTAAGCGTTTGGGGTGTACAATTGTCACCAGGACAGGAAGCCCCATTGTTAAAAGATTGTTCATCTAAAGTTCTAACCTTTTCTGTTAACTGTTAATTTTGTTAAATTTTTTTTTCATGCATTGAGGCACAGAGAAAGTCTTACCCTTCAGGTACTACTACCGCCTACAGAAGGATTGAATATTGGCCCAAAACAAGCTTTGTACCCATTTGGGAAGGATTTTTATACAAAAGTGTTCTACTGTGTACCCTGCAGTGTACCGCCTTAACAAAGCAGCTACTATTTATTTTTATTTGTATGTTTTACCGCCTTTTTTTTTTTTAAATCACTTTAAAAAACTTTATTGATCTCGCACAGGGGCTAACAAGCCCCTATATTATATCATTCGGAGGTGACGGGCTCTCTTGAAGCTTGGCCTCCGCTAGAGAAAATCCAGCACAGCATTGACAGCTGATACAGGAAGCACTATGAATACAAAGTAAGACTAAATAAGTTTTTTGCATTTGTTGTACAATTCTTTTCTCCACTCCTTTCCTGTATATGCTATTCTCCCATTGGACTGTTTGCTATAACTGAGCAGGTGGGAGGAGTAATAGCCTCAAGGGGGCTGGCCTTCAGTTTTCTATGTGCCATTTGTCCATTTCTCCTGCAGGCAGCAGTATAACCCTAGATTGTTTAATTATCAGGCATTGTCCCTCAGTCTACTCTGAGAAGGATTTTATGGTGAGTAGAAAAATCTTTGTTTTAATTTCTCTACTCCTGCTCTACGTTGAGACACTTCAAGCTTGACTTTTTATTACACTTCCAGAGTCTGGGGCTCAAAGGCTGCCAAACGATCAAACAAGTGTCAACTTTCTGGCTTCTGTGGACATCAAGGATGCATACCTGCATGTCCTCATTTTTTCAGCACATCAGCATTTTCTTTTCTCATGTGCACCAAAGTGCTGGCCACAGTATTGGCCCTGTTGCATTCTTGTGGCATCTCCATTGTGGTTTACTTGTAGAAACCTTTTTTAAAGAAACAGTCGGCACTCGCCCTTTGAGACAACAAGGTTTTGACTGTCCAGACATTAAAGTTTGGTTAAGATTAATCCTGAAACTCCAGAAATTGTTACTGTAACTAATTTTATAGTTTGGAGTGTCTGAGTCTAGTCTTAGACACGGCTCAGGCCAGTGTTTTTTCTTCCACTGGAGAAATGTCAGACTCCGATCTCAGACTTGTGCTCTTCAGTCCTAGAATAGTCCGGACTCTTTGTTTTTTGCATGAGTCTTGGGCCTGATGGTAGCATCCTTGGAGGCAGTTCGCTTTGCCCAATTTCACTCAGTATTTCTACAATGCCACATTCTGTCACCATGGGAGAAGTTAATCAAGTCCCTGGACAGACTGGATTGATTGGCACTGGGGGCTCGGTTGTCTCTAGCTAGGTTGCTCAGACATCTGGATTTGAAATCGGAAAAGTCCTTCCTCTCTGTTTAGAAGATTGTCATGACAGATGCCAATTTGGTGGTCTTGGGGGGGATCTCTGGGCAGCACCCTGTTCCTAAGAACTTGGCTGTTAAGGTCTTGTCTCCCTAATGAACATCCTGGAACTTTGGCAGATTTGGCTCTGCAGCATTGGGCCACTCTGCTGGAAAGTCATCTTATCCGGATTCAGCTGGACAATGTCACAGTGGTGGAAAACATGAACTATTGTGAAGAATCGGGATACTCTCCACAGCAAGGGAGGTAGAGCGAATCCTGTCTGGGCAAGACTTAATGTCCTAGTCTTGTCCACATGTACATTTCAGGCGCATACAGTTGACAGGCAGAATTAATCTTTTAATGCTTTGTGTCCTTTGCCTTTGCGAGGAGAGTGTCTGCCTGAGCTGGTCAGTGTTACAATGTGGTGTTGAGGGATGGGATATTTTTCTTCATCCTTCTGTCTAGTTGCAGTTCACCAAAAGGAATTTTCCCTCAATTGTCTGGATGTGGTTTGGGATGTGTGCCATCTCTCAACTACTGTTTTTTTGGGGGGGGGTTTTAGGAAGACTCTTTTTATTCTGAATACGTTGGCTTCTCGTTCCACCATCTCTAGATGGATCAGACAGATAGGAGCTTGAGGTCCCAACGATTGGGTTCCAGCATTTTTTTTTCAAATCACACTCTTCTATAAGCGCTTTGGGGGCTTTTCAGCATCAGGCAACTGTTTCCCAGGGTCTCTGTTTTACCAGGTGAACGTTGCAGCCTCATCTGATGCCAGCTTTGGTCATAAGGTCATTCAGGCCGCTTTGAGAGGCAGGCCCCAGGTTTCTGTTTTCTTGGGCCTGTTAACATGTGTTTGCTGTGTTGCCCACTACTCTGGCTGATTTTGGACATCCCAAAGATTAAACTACCGTGACCCTCAATGGACAAGAATGAAAATAGGTGGGGAGCTTGTTTTTTTTTCCCAGCTCAGATTCAGGTGTTCGTTCATAAGGCAGCCTCTGAGCTGCAGGCAGATCCTAGTTCACTTTCGGGCTGTTAGCAGTTGTTACTGTGTTGCACCACCCTTGAGTTGACTGCTTATGGATGTCCCTATTGTATCTGAATTCCTGTTTCCCTCAGTGGACGAGAAAGAAGATTTTGTACTCTCCATAAATCCTTATATTGAGTGACACAGGTCTCACCCCTCTGCTTATCAAGTTCTTGGTAGTGTTTTGCAACAAAACTGAGGCATGCTGTAGTGGGATGGGTTATTCTGACTTGGCCTACAGTTTGCCAGTGTCTAATCCTCCAGTAGGTAGCAATATATCCTGAAGGTTGACTTCCTGTGTCCCTGTATGGACTCTTAAGAGGATTTTACAGCAAGTACAAAAATCCTATTTATGTGTGTGTTTTGAGAGCACACATCACTTCATGTCACGTTAGGAAGTGAAGCAAATATCCTCCAGGCACATAGACATCAATAAAACCTGGCAGAGGCCCCAATCCTTCCCAACTTTATCTAAAACAAATGCAACATTTTGTCTGGAGTTGGTCTTCAAATTTTCTGGACAGTATATTACATGTAAGTAATCTTTGATTTTCATGTTTCCACATACAGGTCAGTCTGCACATGCCATGGAAATGCTATCATCTTGTGCTATCACCTTCTGCAAGTCTGCAAAAGCAGAGTATTCTGTGGCCAAATCTATCCTCACACTGGCAAAATGGGTCCAAGCAGATTGGAAGGAAATATCAGGCCAGATGAAACAAGTATACAGGGTGCGCCAACAATCAAACCTCTCCAACCTTTCTGCATTGGGAAAAAATGTACACACATTAATTGATCTGCCTCCTGTAAACGCTACAGATGAGGAGCATCTCCGTATTGAAAGTGAATCTACAGGTAACTCTGTTTTAAGAGTTTAGCTTTTTTGATCCAGTTATTTGAGATAATTGACTGACTGTATATCTGATTGTGTATTGTTTTTTCTTTATTTTAGTAAACATTGGAGTAGGTGAGCCTGACTTCATTCTGGGCCAGCTTTACCACTTATCATCTGTGCAGGCACCTGAAGTGGCCAAATCTTGGGCTGCACTGGCTAGCTGGGCTTATAGATGGGGAAGAAAGGTGGTAGATAACGCTAGGTAAGTGGTTCTTTTTATCTCCAGTGTTTTCGATTTTGCATTTGTTTGCTGAGGATAAATAGAAATCCAATGATTAGGCACTGTGCACGTTTAATAGCTTTAGAAATGTAATATTAAAGTGGGTAAGAAGAAAAGGTTGTTTTTTTTTCTTTATAACTACACTGCCTCCTGTACATGCATAGTGCACTGTATATTCCTGCCACCCAAAGAGAGAAGCCTACTGCTGGAATAATGCAACTCCATCACACCTTTGGAAGTTGCATAATCATTGACCAGCCTACCGCTGAAGGTGGCATAAGAGTGGGAGAAGCTTCCAAGGAAATGGCATTTGTGGCTATGGAGAACATATGGGGAATTAGGACAATCCCAGAGGTAACTTGCCATAATGTGCAAGTACACTGTATATACACTGAGTGGCCAGATTATTATAACCACCCCATCAGTACTTCGTTGGGCCACGAGATGACTTTGTTGGGCCGCCTCGTGACTCCACGAGATGTTGAAAGGTGATGCGAGGAATCTGACACTGCACTGTTGCCATTCTGTTGTCTTGTACCAGTCTTGTCACTCTCCGTTCTGCCCTAACATTGACTAGTCGCTGACGGCCACAATTCGCACGTTCAGACCCAGATTTTTGGCTGACAGTCCAGTCTTTAAACACTTTAACAACAGTTGCTCTTGAACATTCAACGAATTCTGCTGTTTTGCTGATACTCGCTCCATGGCTCCGAGCGCCAACAATCATCCCACGTTCAAAGGCTGTTAAATCGCGTTGTTTACCCATATCTTCAGAATAAAATTACTTCTACTGTCGTGGTAAACAACCTGCTTCCCTATTTATAATGGTCTGGCCCTCTAGCAACTTCAGCGCAAAATTATAGCTAATTTGCCTACAAACGTCAGGTGATCATAATAATCTGGCCACTCAGTATACATGCACATTAACCCTTTCACTGCCAAGCCCTCTGAAAAATTTTTCAATTCAGCTGGCCACACCATTTTTGGAATTTTTCCCATTGATTTGATAACTGTTGCGTTGCTAGCGTTTGTAAAAGACCCCACAAACCATATATTTTCTGAAAGCGCAGGCCCGGTAGAATAAAAAGATGGTGATACTAAATTTGTAGGCCGTGCGATAATTGCGTACATTTTCTCCTTCAGCGGTAGGCTGGTCAATGATTATGCAACTCCCAAAGGTGTGATGGAGTTGCATTATTCCAGCAGTAGGCTCCTCTCTTTGGCATGTTCAGCCCACCCGAACCCAGCCGCAGCAAGCCGATGTACGGCTGAAATCAGCTGTACAAGCCTGAAGTGAATAGCCGAACAGCGTTCAGGTCACTTCTCTTCGGGCTGGTTAATCACATGGCTGCCTTCGGCAGCTTTGCAAATAACCCCCTATGTGTCCCCAGTTATTTACAAACACTGGAGTGATCAGACGATCACTCCGGTGTTTGTGCTGCACAGAGGATCGGCAAATACCAATGATATTTATCGATCCTCCGTTCGGCCACCCACAGCCGCTGTCATCCGGAAACTGACAGGATGACAGCGGCTCCGATCTCCTCACCGCTCGGCCATCCTGAAGCTTGCAGCTTCTCCCTGCCAGCCGGCGCTTGCTCCCCCGCGCTCCCCCTGCTGGAGCCTGGAGCGGCGCCAGGCAGGGATGAAAGGCTCCAGATGCTGGCAACTTCTCCCATTTTTTGGTGCTCCTAACGACAACTCGGTATGTATATAAAGGACACCTGTCCACAGAATCTTTCTTCCATTCAAACCTCACCGCCACCAAAGAGCTGTCAAAGGAATAAGATTGTAGACCTGCCCAAGGCTGGAATGGACGAAGCCGCTTGGTGAGAAGGAAGCGACTGTTGGAACGATAATTCACAAATGGAAGGAATACAAAATAAACATCAATCGCCCTCAGTCTGGAGCTCCATGCGAGATTGAAACTTTCACACATTTTCCAACATACTCTTTCAAATTTTTCATCAATGTGATTGAAATCGACCGATTTCACTGCATTAACTATTTAAAGTCGAACAAACTCTCAAATCAATTTCATTTGTTCTAGATTCTAACTGTGTATACCCTACTTAAGCTGGCTGTACGTACATTTGCTTTATGAGAAAGCATCTCCTGGGCACATGTCATATGGTCGTCTCCACATAGAGCCTAAGTTGAGCACTGGTACACCTATTTTGTTTAACTCCTTCAGGACCGATGACGGCCTGGGACCATCATTGCAAAAGTAAATTATATTGGCGAACGGTGATGATCCCGGACCATTATTAGCAAAACATTTATTGAAACCGGACCAGAAGAATCTGGAGCAGTTGCCTACGGCAACCAATCGGCTTCTCTCTACAGTTGAGTTAACGTTTGAAAATAAAAGGTGCATGCTGATTGGTTGCCGTGGGCAACTGCTCCAGATTTTGTCTGCTCCAGTTTTGATAATTCCCCTCTTTGTGCTTTTTTGCTAATTTAGTCTGTATGTCCGTTAGTTGCGTAGGTAGATAGGTAAGACATTATGAAAAAATAAATAAATAAAAATAGTAATTTGGTCTGTAGGTTAGGTAGATGAGTATTGTGTTGCTAAATTATGCAACACAATTTGGAGCAGGCATATGCCTTCTTGGCCTCCGACTCGAACAGCACTGACATTGCGTTGGATTTTGACGCAGGTCAGTTTACTTGCACGTCCAGTGATGTCATTTGTTGGTGAGCCGACAGCTAAAAGAAGCTGTGCTACCCCTAATGTGGAGAGGGAGCTCCACAGAATGAGAAGCCTTACATCCCCTCTTTTACTGCCAACACAGGCATTCATGTAGATGTCAGTGGCTCTTCCCCTATACAATATATGGGTTTATTTTTATGGGGTACTATTTGGGAGGAGATTATGTCCCAGACAAATTGAGGCCAATCCAAGTAGCATGATAGCTAGAGATCATAGATTGTATCGCATGGATGTCCCTGAACTGAAAAAATTCTGGGCTCTTACTATGCTCATTAGGATTGTAAAAAAAACCTACAATCCATGCTTTCTGGAGGACCAACCCTATTTGCTCTACCCCAATATACTCTCAAATCATGCCCAGAGCAAGATATGAGTTGCTGCTGCGTTTTTTCCACTTCAGTGACTAAAGCCTCTGTCAGAATGAATCATCCCCAGTATGACAGGCTTTATAAAAATCTGCCCCCTGGTAACCATCCGCAAAAAACATTTGCTATATATCCCCAAACAAAATATTTCAATAGATGAATCGCTCATGTACAAAGGACGATTGAGGGGGATATATTGTTTGAATCTTAAAGTGCGTCCGGTATGGGATAAAGTTTTATGAACTTTGCAAGAGCGAAAGTGGCCATACCTTTGCCTTCCGGCTATATGAGGGGAAACATTGTCACCTGTACCCTCCTGGTTGTCCTGACTTCCTTGGGACAAGTGGGAAATTTTGTATGGGGCTTAATAACCCCCTTTTTCATTAAGGGTTATTACCTTTTATCTGGACAATTTTTTTTTTTTTTTTTTAGCAGTGTCCATTTTTTTCAGATGCTGAATTGTTTTGAGACTCTGGCCTGTGATGCCCTGGGAAAAAATTCCAAAGATTTTCCCAGATCTTTTTTTTTACCCAGATATCTTGTAAAGGAGAGTGCAAAGCCGAGTTGTTAACATTTAAGGACAGTAAAGATGTTCATATGATCACCACCATCCATGATGAAACAATGTCAGAAGTCACTGTCCGAGGAAGAGCACAATCCAAGCCTGTTTGCATAAGGAATTACAACAGGCACATGGGGGATGTAGACTTGGCTGATCAGCTAATGGAGCCAGATCTGATTTTAAGAAAAACTGCCTGGTATAAAAAGCTGGCAATCTACCTGGTGACTGGCTTTCTCTTTTTTTACTAATACGACTGCTCACTCTTGTGTTCTTTCTTCACAGGGAAGGATCAGTAAATATTTCACATATTTACCGATCCTCTGCTCTCCATCCTGAGTTGCTCCACTTCCTTCTCGCTCTGCATTAGGACTCTCCCTGGCTGTCACAGCTGATGATCTCTTCTCCCCGCTGTTGCTGTCTGCAGCGGTCTTTATCTCCATCTTCCATGTGTTCTTGCTTATATACTTCTTTCCTGGCACCCACACTCACTAATAGCATTGATAGACAATGGCAAACCAAATCCCTCTTTCGATTTAACGACAATCAATAAATTCTCACATTCTCTTCTCCCCTTTCCTGAATTCCGTTCCAAATTTAATGGGGAGAAGCACTCACTACAGCGGCTTCTCCCCATTCAGAAACTGGTTGATAGTAAATCTTTTACCATCAACCCTTTCTGAATGAATGAGGGTACTGAGTGCTTTCCATTCATTGAGTGCTGAGGCTGCAGAAAAAAAGAGATTGAGGACTGTGTCCTCAATTTATTTTTATATTTCAAAAAGGAAATGCCAGGGGTCTGTTTTAGACACAGCAGTCAGCCCTGGTGTCCCTGTCGATACAGGCTGGGGAGAGCAGCGGGGATCGGAGTGGACACAGAATGCAGCGGGCTCCCAGTAGGAAGGAGAGACCAGTGGGGAGCTCTTCTCACCACTGGGCACTGGCTGCAGGGGTCTATGTCCCCTCCTATCCCCACTGATCTGAGTGCAGATCAACTAATCGACAAAAATCGTTGATAATGATTATCGTCAAGATCGATGAGTTTCAGCCCTACAGTTCACTTGTGTATTTGAATGTGTTTCAAGTGGTTTCTCATTTTATTTAAGTATTGATCTAATCAATCTGGTTTTATGTAACGGAAATTACGTAACAGAATTTTTTCTTCTTACAGTCAAGGTGAAGGTGTAAAATTATTACAGTGTGAGAAATCAGAAATGCAAAGCCTACTGCCAGATAATGTGTCTGATGAGGACAAGGAGAAAATATATGGAATCTTGGGCCAGGCAATGTGTCGGCCAGCTGGAATACAGGTTTGTTAGAGTATTCAAAGTATTGTGTGATGGCAAATGTAAATCTTGTGTTTTTGGTTTTGGACCTTTTACTCTGATAACCAACCTCTGCTTATCACAGTTTAAGATACTGCTGGGGTACAAACAATAATTGAACTCAATATGTTAATGTTTTAGCTGCTTTAGTCTACCAGTGGTGAAGGTTCTCATTCTCCTTCACCATTCAATATCTTTCTCTATTAACAAATAAAATGATTGTGCTGTGAACCAAAGTGTCACACAAAATAGTATGCCAAATCTGTTTCCTAACCTCTACACAGTAATGTGTGAAAAATATAAATCTCTTCTGTGAGAAGCTTACCTTATTCCTTTTCTTCAAGATTCTTTTAGTAAGATAGCTGCCCCCTTCTTTTTTTTTTTTTTTATTATAGAGCCATAGGGAAACAAAAGAAATCCCTATCTCCCCAGCAATTTTTTTTATTGTCACTTTACTTCTAAAATCTATCCCATCATTGGGGTTTTTTTTTTGTTTTTTTTTTAGCTCTGTTAAGGTGTGGCTGGTTCCTCAACCCATTCAGATGAGGTTTTTATTACAATCATGCCTTGGCGGCTTCTAAACCAATGCCAGCAGAGACTGATGAGCTTGCCCCTGAGAAGTCTCAATGTACTGCTATTACTTAAAGCACACCTTTACACTCGAAAATCAAGTTCTACCAATGCATCCCATATATGATGATTAATAATGACATTGACATGTCAGGTGTAAAATGCTGTGATTTTGAAATACACTTGCGGAGCATTTATTTCCTGCTTTCAAAGGGCAAAATGACTTCAGTTTGGCAAAGCAATGCACACTGGGATTGCCTTGTCATCAGCAGAGCATTGCTGGGAAATCTCATCTGTAATCTCATGAGATCTCAGGAAAAGGCATTTTGCTTCCCTGAGATGATGTGCATGGTCACATGTCCTGGTCACATGTCCTAGTCACATGTGCCAGATATCCAGGAAGTAAAAGGAGAGCTAGTAATCTGCCCTTAGTAAACATGGCCACTGTCAGAAGACTGGGTAAGAAAAGAGAAATAAGGTATGCAAAGAATACAAAGCCGACAATTATCTAGAAGTATGTGTTTGTAGATTGTCATTACTGAACATTTCTAAAGGTGTGTTCATTTTAAAAAATATGGGTAAAGGTCCGTTTTAAGAGAGGCTGTTTGGGCTTTTATCGATGCAGTATGCACAACTCTGCAACTGGAGGAGCCAGCCTGTTGCTTCTACTAGTGCTGTGTCCAGTCTTGGGTCTTTTAACCCTTTTGCTGCCAGTTCTGTTGTTTTCTTGAGCCTCTTAGTTTTTGTTTTGCTGTGTTACCCACCCCTTAGTTAAACTTCTTTTGGATGTCCCAAAAGTGAAAAACGTTTTGTTCCTCAATAGATGAGACAGAAAATAGGGTTTTGAACTTGCATTAAAATCTTTTTCTTGGAGTCCATTTAGGGACTCGGGCCCCATCCCTGTTTATGATCATTCTCTTGGTGCTGCTTCCTACAAAACTGAGAAATTCTTGTAGTTGAAGTAATTTTGGACTGGCCTGTTTTTTCTTTTGTGTTTTTTTTTTTTTTTGTCAATGTCCAATCCTCTTGTAGGCAGCTCTATAACCCAAAGGTGAAAGACTTTCTATGTCCCTCAGTGGACTCTAACAAAAGGATGTTACAAAAAAAAGTACAAAAATACTATTTTTCCTTGCCCTCTGTTATGCCTTGGACATTCTGTTAGTTTAAAATCTTTAAATATTCCTTGAATTACATCTTTTTTTTTTATGTGTGTTTGTCTTTAGGATGAAGACCTGTCACTTCAGATTACAGAGAGTGAGGGGAACAATGAAAACGATACTGTAGATGTCATTTGGAGGCAGCTATTGACCAGCTGCCCTTGGTTGGCAGAACTGGATGAAGCAGCCTCCGAGGGTCTCATCAAACTTTGGCGGAAAGTTGTGGACCGGATTTTCAGTCTGTATAAATTATCCTGCAGTGCATATTTCACATTCTTAAAGCTAAATGCTGGAAGGGTATGTGTCTTGTATTGTTTAGCTTATTAGAGTGGTGTTTTACAGCCTAGATTTAGACACTGAAGTATTAGAAACATTTTTGTCTTAAGTGTGTCTTTTATTTAAACCTCCTAGGTTTCTATGGATGAAGATGACCCTCGCCTGCAGTTAAATACTTCTTCCAAGCAAAGCACAGACGATGCAATAGTCATGGCAACTCTGCGACTTTTAAGACTGCTAGTTAAACATGCTGGAGAACTTAGACAGTACTTGGAGCAGGGGCTGGAGACTACACCCACTGGTCCCTGGAGAGGTACCTGTTTAAGTTTAGTTTCCAGTGCTATTTACATCAGTTTTTTTCAACCTTTCATTCACACTACATTGTAGGGTAGGATTAACATCAATAAAGGATGCTTTTCGGTCCTTGTGGTTTGTAGAGGAAAGTTGCAGTAGACATGCTCTCTCCATGTGTGAATGTATTTAACTTTTTATATTTACTTTTACGGTCTCAAAAAAAACACACCCAAAAAACACCATGTTGAAGTGAATAGAATCAAGACATTTTTCAGCAGCTGTTCACTAGTTACATTCACACTGGCTAGCAGGCCCAGTGGATTAGTTTCAGGGAACAGTTCCAAAAAACACAGTTGGAACTGGAGAGAGTAGTAATGGGGCAGACTGAAGACACATGGTAGTAGACAGGTAATAAAGACTGGTAATATAGGTAGAATTATTCAATAACAATTGTAACATTTGCTCAGGTGATCCTTGTCCTTAATAAGATGTGTGATATTTTCAGAAAAGGCCCAGCAACTTATGTAAGCTAAATGGTCTGTTCTGGTGCTGCTTTGCTTTAATATGATAGTTGTAGTGTTTGTTCCACTCTTACATTAGCAAGTTACTCTCTTAGATAAGGTAAATAGTTAAATTGTAGATTTAGTTCTGTCTGCAAATGTTGATGTATTGTGATTTTTGTAGGTATTATACCTCAGCTTTTTTCACGTCTCAACCATCCTGAGGTATATGTTCGTCAAAGTATTTGCAGTCTACTGTGTCGAGTAGCACATGACTCTCCGCACCTCATCCTCTACCCAGCAATTGTGGGAAGTATCTCGCTGAGTAATGAATCCCAGTCTTCAGGTCAGTATTCATGCAGCACACCTCTGTTTTAGTAGTAAAATGTATGCTGCTGTTCAATGTAGTTGGGAAGAGAAACTCTGCTTGTTTCTTGTACTGACGGCTTTTTCCGGAGCCAGGATCCCCGAAAGACCCCACCGTTGCAGGTAAGAAAAAGCACACCATTTTGAAGCAGAGGTTTTTCGCCCGGGGGAACTCCCCTGAGTCCACTACACCAACAGGTCAAGTTGCCCTGCACACGCTTGTGCAGGTAAACCACAGGCATTTTCTTTCGGACAGTTGGGGCTGTCCAGGAAGCCCCCCTTCCTGGGTACCCCGGGTCCACTGACCCTCTGCTGTACCCCTGTCGGGGGGAAGCCCCTGCTCACCAGCACGAAGGCCTAAGGAAAACAACAAACATTACGATGTCCTGCTCGGCCGGAGGAAACACAAAATAACTGAGGCGTGCTAGGCTTGTGCTCCTTTTTATTCTAAGTGTGGGTGATGTGTTTCCTGTTCCGGTGGGAGGAGCCTATCTCTCTAATGCTGTCCTGGAAGGTGACTAGAGAAATTTTATTAATTGAAATAACTATTGTGACCTTAGAGGCCAAGTTTACATTTAAGACCATGTTTTAT
This sequence comes from Nanorana parkeri, assembly GCF_000935625.1. Taxonomy (NCBI): domain Eukaryota; kingdom Metazoa; phylum Chordata; class Amphibia; order Anura; family Dicroglossidae; genus Nanorana; species Nanorana parkeri. Next base: position 115,764 of record NW_017308328.1, on the reverse strand, counting down.
GTTACACCCATATTCCCATTGATATGGTCTACTGATTGCAGTTGCATTTTTACTGGCTCCAATGCACAAAATAGCAAATGCACATATTTTCTTCTTTTTCGAAAATGTGCATTTATTTTTAAAAGGTGGACTTTTAAATAGTGCACTTTTCTTATTAAACCTTTAAATCTGCTCACTGGCCATTCCATTTCTTTTCTCAATTACTTGATTTTGGTTGCCAACACTCTTTGGGTATTCTGACAACGGCATACCCTCGGCTGTCAGAATACAGTAGCCCAGCAAGCGATTCATCCATCCACATGGTTTATTGTGGATGGAGGAATCTGTCTGCTGGCGGTGCGGGGACGGTGGAATCCAACCCCTCCCCTCTCACGGCAGAGAGCCGAGACAGGATAGAGAGGTGAGTGAACGCCAGTATCTGTTCGCTCACCTCCCGATCTACTGAGCCGACCTGCGACAGTCTCATTGTCACAGGTCGGCTAGAACTATGAGGTGAGTGGAAATCACTCACCTCATAGTTCTCATTTTAATGTACCCGTTTGAGCAAGCTATGGAGATTTGTATTTCTGAAGCAAACAGTACCACAATAGTGGGACTTGAGTGCTTTGTTTTTCTCTGCTTATCTTCACTGTTTTGTTTTGTCACAGGAACCAAGTTGTCATCAGCCATTCCCACTTTACTGGCTAACATCCAGGATGATGAGCTTATGGGTGGGGAATGTGGTGATGGAAGTCCACCAGCTTCACAAGAAAGTAATAGAGAGGAATTAAAAAATATTCTGAATGAAGACCAAGCAATGATGCAAGATTGTTACAGTAAAATTGTTGACAAGCTGTCGTGTGCCAACCCTACCATGGTTCTGCAGGTTTGTATAAAAACTGTTCTTAATCAGCTTTTACAGTAGGTATATCAATCTATCATTATTTATATTGGTAGATACAATATAGTTGGCTTTGCTTGGTAATTTTCCACACTTCTACAGGTTCAGATGTTGGTAGCGGAACTAAGAAGAGTTACTGTGCTTTGGGATGAGCTCTGGCTGGGTGTCTTGCTACAGCAACACATGTATGTTCTACGACGCATTCAGCAGCTCGAGGATGAAGTCAAAAGGGTGCAGAACAACAATACTCTGAGAAAGTATGTAGTTGCTCTTATGTTTACTTATATTTACTTTAAAGTTGTAATTCTAAGGTGGTTGTATCTGTATTGGGTCACTTGCAACCACTTTCACCAACTTGTTTGAGTACTGTCTGATTTATTTCTTTGCACAAGCAGTTCATTTTTTAGGACAAACTGTTGGGCATTAATCCCATCTTCTTGCTATAGGCAGTACTGATTCCAAAGGTTTATGGAATCTGCAAAGACTATCTTCCTTTTATTTTTTTTGAGATTGTTCTACTTTTGTGTAACAGTATTGCTTGGACCAAAGCAAGAGCTGAAATATACTAATTTTGGGTTAGTAAATACCAAATCAACTACATGTAAAAAACATCCTTAGGAGAGATAGTGCATGGTCCCTTTTTTAGATCAGGGGTCTCAAACTCAATTCACTCGGGGGTCACTAGACACATTTTTATCTCCCATGGGGGCCGCTTGCCAAATTTCATACCTTTTTAAAATAAAATGTAACTATATCCGGTTTGGTACTACGGACCCCAATATACTAGGGATGCACCGATACTAGTATTGATATCAGTGCCGATGCCGAGTATTTGGGCGAGTACTCGTACTCGTGCTCCCTCTTCATTAGTGACGAGAAGCTGGCCAATCAGGAAGCCGGGCACCGTGTAATGATGCGATGCCCGGCTTCCTGATTGGCCAGAAAGCCCGCTCCATGCTTTTAGTCACGAGAAGCATGGGGACGGCTTCCCTGCTAATTGGGAAGCTGGGTGGCGAGAATTGACATGCTACCCGACTAATCAGTAAGCCAGGTGGCGAGTCATTACACGCTCCCTGAATGGGACTTCCGGTACTCGGTATCGGCGAGTACTGAAAAAAAAATATCGGTACTCGATACCGAAATACCGGTATCAGTGCATTCCTACAATATACACACAATAAGGCCCCATTCATATCTGTATGTTTTAGGTGCGTTTTCCTGCAGCAGGAATGCCTAATCTGGTGTTTACAAGTGACAGCTGTCACCTATTCAAGTTAATGATCAGGTGACAGAAGTTGCATGTAAACACCTGCACACCGCATGTAATTGTGATATTACATGGGTTTAGAAAACACTCTCCCTGGATGCACAATCATTGCGTCCAGGGGGAGTGATTGATTCCTAACCGAATGCAATCATATCGCGTATCATTACATGCGGTGTGCAGGCGTTTACAAGCAACTGCTGTCACCTGATCATTAACTTGAATAGGTGACAGCTGCTGCTTTTAAACGCCAGATTAGGGATTCCTACTGCAGGAAACGCATGTTCCTGATGCAGAAAAACCCTATTTGCAACCAAAGGATTCAGGTGTGAATGGAGCCTAGTACACTTCTACGCCACCCCCCATACACACAAAAAAAATACCCCACACACATATATCTATATATAGATATCTATATATATCTATATATAGATTTATAGATCTAGATTTTTATATATAATTTTATCAGAGCCGCCGACAGAAGCAGCTATGCGGTCTGCATCCAACAGATACACAGTGTAGCTGCCCCCGCAAGTCTGGCACGCGGTCCGTGACCGCGTACCAGACTTGTGAGCTGGCTGCGGGCCACATAGTACCGGCTTGCGGGCCGGTACTTTGAGATTACTGCTTTTAGATAATGTATTAGGTATGCACCAATAATGGTTTTTCAGTACAAATACCAATACTTTTTTCAGTACTCGCCGATACCGAGTACTGGTGCTGTGTGCCCAGATTATCAGGAAGTCGGGCGGCGGATCCAGACCCGTCACCCGGCTTCCTGATTGCCTTTGACTAATCAGGAACCCGGACAGTGAGTCATAAGGTGCCGTCCGGCTTCCTGATTAGTCAGGAACCGGCACCGATACTAGTATCGGTCCATCCCTATGATGTATGGTTAGAATAGTTTCAAGGTGCCCCACATGCAACTTCCTATCTCAGAGGACACCAAGATTAATCTCAAATTTCTGTGCAGGGTAATATCCCAGTGGGCAGTGGTCTTCTGTGCCCCCAATGTGTTATAGGTAAAAGCAGTAATTGACACCTTGTGAAGTCTGCTCCTAGGAAGAATTTCTACTTTACATGGGTAAAAATGTTTTATTTAAGAAAGGAGCAACTTGTAAGTGTCCAGCCTTGGAAAGGCTCACACAGTGCCTGTGGTGACAAAGGTGACTAATTACAGCAGTGCAAAATCCACGCCTAGGCATATTTGGCTAGCTGATGATGTTTTTGAAATGTATATTAGATCATATATTTTGTTAATGAGGTAAAAAAATAAAAGGGAGTGTTTTAGTGTATGTATACTTTTACCTCTATATGTTACTATAACATTTTGTTTCTAAACGTGTCTTATTTCTGATTCATGTGCTTTTGGCATTCTCCCTGAATATACTGAATCGTTCATTATGGACTTTTGTGGTTTTTCTGTAGGGAGGAGAAGATTGCCATCATGCGTGAAAAGCACACCGCACTCATGAAACCTATTGTATTTGCCCTTGAGCACGTTTGTAGTATTACTTCAACACCTGCTGAAACACCTCATGAAAAGTGGTTCCAGGACACCTATGGGGAGGCCATTGAAAATGCTCTAGAAAAGCTTCGAAATCCATCCAATCCGGCTAATCCTGGAAACAGCTGGCTGCCCTTTAAGCAGGTATTTGAAAACGTATAGTATAAACCAGGTCTATAAACTATGATTTTAGAATGTGACTCTGGTATTGCATCCTGTAAATTAAGAATCTTAACAAACATATCACTGGTAGTCAGCCAGTCTGCTGCAATATGACATACTTGTTTAAAGGGAGCTTGGGACGCTGTTTAAACTTGTAAAGCTGACTATCGGCTTTACAAGTTTCTTTTTGCAACTGCCACCATTTTATTCTATAGGGTCTTGACTTTCAGACAATATATAATGTTTGGGGATTTGAAGAAATTTTCAGGCCTAAAATGTGGATTGTAACATGGGTGCAAAAAATGGGGGGGGGGGAAGGCCTTGGTCACGAAGGGGTTAAAGTGGTCGTTGCAAAGTGGAAAACTGTTGTGGTCAGAAAAATCTAAATTTGACATTCTTTTTGCAACCATTGGCGCTGTGTCCTCTAGACTAAAGAGGAGAGGTACCTTCCAGCTTGTTATCAGCGCTCACTTCTAAAGCCTGCATCTCTGATGGTATGGGGGTACATTAGTGCATATGGAATGGGCAGCTGCACATCTGGAAAGGCACCATCACTGCTGGAAGATATATATCCAGGTTTTAGAGCAACATATGCTCCCATCAAGACTGACTTTTTCAGGGAATGCTTTGTATATTTCAGCAGGACAATGCTAAACCCCATACTGCATCTATGACAACAGCATGGCTTCATAGAAGAGTCTGTGTGCTTAACTGGCCTGTCTGCAGTCCAGACCTTTCACCAGTTAAAATAGTTGCCTCATCTTAAAATGAAAAATACGACAAAGGAGACCCAGGACTGTTGAGCAGTTAGAATCCAATATTAGGCAAGAATGGGACCACATTCCTCTCCCAAAACTCCAGCAGCTGGTCTCAGTTCCCAGACGTTTACAGAGTGTTTTTAAAAGAAGAGGGGATGCTACACTGTGGTAAACATGACCCTGCCCCAGCTCTTTTGAGACACGTTGCTACCATCAATTTCAAAATTACCTTTTTCTTTTTTTATTTTCTTAAAATAGTACATTTTCTCAGTTCAAACATTTAATGTTTTCTATTGTGAATAATATACGGGTTTATGAGATTTGAAAAATGCTTGCATTTTGGGTTTTTTAGATTTTAGTGTCCCAACTTTTCTGGGGTTGTAATTCTAACACATTCTTGCACATTTGGTCAAGAATTTCCCAGTTGGCTTTAGTATGGTTCCTCTTAAAAGTGATGAAAGCCTGTTCAGGGTCCAATTCCAGATGCTGCATATAGTAGAATTGCTCTTTTTTTATACTTTTGAAGCTGAAGTTCAATAAACCAGTAGATATGTTTATCCAACCCCACTGAAGCCTTTTTGCTCTATCCACCCCTTAACTTCTCTCTTTTGCAGTGCTAGGTGATCACTGCAGGTGATCATTTTTTTTTCTCATGCTGTGGCCTTTTCTACCAATTAAAAACAGATGTGAATGTGCCATGTTGCACATTATTCTACTATTATACTCTGTATATGACTTCTCTGTTATTGAAATTTCACACTGACAGATTACTCTGTTGCTTTGCAGGTTATGCTAAGCTTGCAGCAAAGAGCACAGAAACGTGCAAGCTACTTGTTAAGCCTTGAAGAAATTAGCCCCTGCTTGGCTTCTATGACCAGCACTGAGATAGCCTTACCAGGGGAAGTGTCAGACAGAGACACCATCACAATTCACAGTGTGGGCAGCACGATCACCATCTTACCTACAAAAACTAAACCAAAGAAGTTCATCTTTCTGGGATCTGATGGCAAAAACTACCCATATCTTTTTAAAGGTAATGGAGTGGTATTATACACTCATGCTTTTTAAGCTATAGTGTTCTATTGATTTATTATGTTCATGATCAACATTCTGTTTTCTAACAGGTTTGGAAGACTTGCATCTTGATGAGCGCATAATGCAGTTCCTCTCTATTGTAAATACTATGTTTGCAACGATTAATGGTCAAGAGTCTCCCCATTTTCGTGCAAGACACTATTCAGTCACACCCCTTGGCACACGATCTGGACTGATTCAGTGGGTGGATGGAGCTACTCCTCTCTTCGGCCTTTATAAACGATGGCAACAAAGGGAAGCTACTTTGCAAGCACAAAAGGTGTTGACTTTGAGTTGAGATATTTGCATGTATTTTCTTCATTATGAATATTCTCTGTTTGGTTGTACGGCTCTAAAAAGTATTTGTTTTGCATCCTTTGAGGGATAACGGAAAGATTGGAGACTGGCACACAAAAAAAACTAGGATAGCCCAGGGTATAACCCCTTTTACTACCAGTTTGGCCCTAGTTTTTTTGTTAGTGTTCTAGAAAGGTGGATGTCTCTTCTTTAGTTCTGCTGTTGTAAAGACTAACCTATGATTTTTCTTTTCTAGCAATTTTTTTTTTTCCCATTCACTTTCTCCAATTAAGACTTGACTACATCCGATGCTGGAGGTTGCCCCTTGAAGTACTGTATCCTCACCCTTCTAAATTGGGAATTGGTGGGGCTTGGCTGGAAGTGACCTTTGGGCCCCAGGTTCCTCGTGGGGAGCTTTCCAGGCTCTGTTTTCGTAAAAGTTACCTGCAAGAGTGCTTTCCATGTGCAGACCCGTTTGCATTGCCCCAGTTATTTTCCCAGTCTCTGAATACTCCTTTAGTAGACCAATTATGCTCCACACTCTCTTGCCTGCCATACGGCCTCAAGCATTTCCCCGCTGCTGCTCCTGTTGCAAAGAGCCACGTGGAACTTTAATCCATTTCTGGAACCTGCCTACAGTGACTCTGATCACCTCCGGCTATATGTTTATTCCAGTCATTGAACCTTACCTGCTAGCACCTGTCAGGGTTTTGTGGGTACTTGAGAGCTTGCCTCCTACCCTGAGCCTGCACATTGCCAATGCGCTTAGCAGTTACATCATGTCTTATTCTAGGCTAGGGGAAGAGAGCACCCTTGCTCACTCTCTACTTATCGGCTGTTCCTGAATTTTCTGTGCTCTGTGACAAGATTTTGGTTGTACAGGCAGTTCAGAGATAACTGGGTAATATGCCTAGTTATCTCAGTAAAATCTGATAGGTTGTTTACTCATCTATTCTATATACTAGGGAAGGGGGTTGCTCACAGTGTTGAAGTTAGGGATGTCCCGATGCCACTTTTTCAGGCCCAAGTACAAGTACATCCCCTCATGTACTTGCCGATACCAATTACTGATACTTTTTCTTAAAGGGACAGGTGACTTTAAATGATCCATAGTACAACTACATGTTATGTACTATGGATCATGGTTTAACCTATTCATGTTCGCAGCGGAGAATTGTAACTCTATTGCTGGAGTGTAGTAGAGGTGTGTGCTGTATATATGTACTACATATACATTACACACGTCCAGTACACTATAGCAATAGATTTACAGCCAGCCCCGTCCCAGCTTCCCTTACTCACAGTTTCACTCCGATCCCTGTTGCCTCACGCGGTGCCTCTCGTAGTCGGCACTGGGCAGGATCGCTGCATCGCATCTCGGTGCTCAGCTTGTGGGAGGCGCTCACAATTCTGCCCTGCTAACATGAATAGGTTAAATCATGATCCATATTACATATACAGCACATA
>NW_017308328.1:106716-107796 GCF_000935625.1 Nanorana parkeri | reverse complement strand
CATCTGGCAGTCTCCGGCCACCTAAATTAGGACCCGGAGACTGCCAGATGACCCTGTTCGGAGCGCCGCCCACCGGAGCAGCAGTGACGCGACGCTCGGCGAGGTAAGTAAGAAGAAGAAAAAAAAACATAGCGCAAGCTTTGGCGCTAGGCATCGGGGCATTTTGACAAGTACAAGTACTTGTCAAAATGCCCTGTATCTGGCCCGATTCCGATGCTGGTATCGGGACATCCTAGTTGAAGTATTAACAGCTCCAGGGTTTCCATAAACCTTATAGTAGAAAATTGATTCCCTTTAGCAGCAAGGAAATCTTAAGTAGGAGCTGATTTAAATTAGTGATATATTAACATGCAAGTATTTATCAACCATATTTTAATTGAATAGAAAAAGTATAAACGTATAAATCACACAGAACGGACATTTAAAATCTTAAAAACTTTTGAGAGACTTCACTGTAGCAGCTTAGTATGCATCAATATACGGTGGCAACCATTTGTTATAGTTACCCTCCGTGTATCGGATACTAAAAAGTATCTAATGTTATTGTATCCTGTATAAGGGAAACAGTCACTCTTTATGATATTGTTTCAGTAGCAATCCAGACGGGTTCCACAGCCAGTTTGCAGATTAAAGGAGAACTATGGGGTCAGTGTTTTTCCCCATAGTTCTCCTTAGGGTAACGGGAGGACACAAACTAGCGTCACCCTAGCGTTACCCTAAGCTCAGTATACCGCGAGCTACAGCTCGCGGTATACTAAGACGCTGCAGCCGGAGCGGATCCCGACGTAGATGACAGGATCCGCCCAGCTGCGTGAGTGACAGCTGGCTCTGCCTATCTAGAGGCAGAGCCAGCTGTACCCTCCCCCGTCCGTTCCGTCAGTCAGCGCTGGCAGATCGGAGAGGGCAATCCAGCCCTCCCCCTGTCACGGCAGAGAGCCGTGACAGGACCGAGAGGTGAGCAAACCTGGTATGTGTTGGCTCAACTCCCGATCTACTGAGCCGACCTGTGACAGTCTCATTGTCACAGGTCGGCTAGAACTATGAGGTGAGTGGTAATCACTCATCTCATAGTTCTCCTTT
>NW_017308328.1:94720-103718 GCF_000935625.1 Nanorana parkeri | reverse complement strand
CTCCGCCCTCGGTCTACCTGGGAACGTGCCTGACGGCCGACAACCTCCTAGCCCCAGGGTCGTCTCCCCTTGGCGTGAGGGTCTGCCCCATCTCTACTTTCCAGGGTGGGGGGACGCCTTCGACTCTTGCGGGCCTTTGGCTGTCCCGCGTCTCCGACACCTGGGTGCGGGGGTTGATGTCTTCGGGCTCCAAGGTTGTGTTTCTGTCGCGCCCGGGGGACAGGTCTTTCCAACACTCGCCTGCCTCCGCAGCGGCTGGCGGACTTTCACAGCGTGGTGGCGAACCTCTTGTTCCAGGGGGTGATTGTTCCGGTGCCCGCCTCGGAGTGGTTCGGATGGTTTATTCCAACCTGTTTACCGTTCCGAAGACGGGGGGCTTTGCCCCATCCTGGGCCTCAAGTGGTTAAACACCTTCGTGCGGGTGCGTAGGTTTTGGATGGAATCTATCCGATTCGTGGTGGTGTGTCTTCGTCAGGGGTCTTTCATGGCCTCCATCGAGGATGCCTACCTTCACATCCTCGTCTGTTTCTCACATCAACGCTTCCTTCGTTTTTGCTTGGGGGACGAACATTACCAGTTTTGTCGCTCTGCCTTTTCAGTCGGGCGACGGCGCCTTGGTTTTTCACCAGGGTGTTGGCCTTGATTCTGGCGTTGTCGGGGATCTCAATTGTGGGGTATCTGGATGATCTTCTGTTGAAGGTGGAGTCGCATTCTTCTCTGGTAACGGACCTTGCGGTCACCGTGCGCTCATTGGTGGAGTTCGACTGGCTCCTGAACTTGCAAGAGTCTTGTCTGGGGACGTCCACTCATCTGGGCCTGGGTCTGGACCCCGTCCTTGCACAAGCTTTCTGCCCGCGGAGAACCTCCTTAAGCTTCGCTCACATGCAAGGTTGTTGCGGTCGCGCCGGTACGTGACGATCCGGTCTTGCATGCGGATTCTGGTTCTCATGGGGACTCCCTCGAGGCGGTGCCTTTCAGGGGAGCATGTTCTGTCTCTCTCTGTCGTGTACATTCCGGGGTGGAGAATTGGCAGGCCAACTATCTCAGTCGCCGGACGGTGGACCCGGGAGTGTTTCATCAACTCTACCTTCGGCAGGGGACTCCTGATGTGGGTCTCCTGGGATCTCGTCTCAATCGGCAAGTCGGTCGGTCCAATGCCCGTACTCGGGATTCTTGGGCGGATGCAGTGCATGCCCTGGTGACTCCATGGGTCCATTGTGGTCTGCTTTCCGCGTTCCCTCCGATGTACTGTTTACCGCGTCTTCTACACAGGATCGCGGCAGAGGACATTCCCGTCATCCCCGTGGCTCCAGCTTGGCCACGAAGGGTGTGGTAATCGGAGGCGGTCTGGTTCGTAGCGGACGTTCCCTGGCGGCTGCCGATTCGTCCGGATCTTCTTTCCCAGTTTTCGGTGTGCCGTCTGTCTTTACAGTCGCTGGCTTGATGGCCTGGTTTTGAAGGGATCCTTCGGTGGCTCAGTTGGTAGGGCGGAGGACTGTAGTGGAATTACCAAGCTGTGATCCTTTGGGACTGAGGTCGGTCGGATGCGGTTATCTCTACGATGCTGAGAGTCCGCGGGCGGGGTCTCGAAGGATCTATCACCCTACCTGATGGGCTTAGTTTGCCTGGGGTGAGTCGTGGGTTTTTCCGCCTCTTTTGTTCTCGGTGGCCAGGATTTTGGCCTTTTTACACCGTGGGGTAGATCACGGCTGACCTAAAGTGCGGTACAGTCCCAGGTTTTCGGCCTGGACAGTTCTTTCCTGGCACCCATCGCGTCCTACGCTTTGGTTCGCACCTTCGTACAGGGGGTTACGCAGATTGCTCCTCCTGTCCGATCCCCGTTACCGCCTTGGGATCTGAACCTGGTTCTTTAGTTTTTCCGGGAATCTCCTTTTGGATCTTTGCGGGAATTTCCGCATCTGCCCTTGTCTCAAAGGGTTGCCTTGTTTGGTTGCGCTCACCTCCGTTCGCAGGGTTTCGGGGTTAGCGACTCTGTCTGGCACTTCACCGTTGCTGGTCTTGCATCGGGACAAGGTGATCCTACGACCTCGACCGTCCTTCCTGCCTGAGGGGGTTTTTCGGTCTTCCATCTCAACGTGGACATTGTTTTTACCTTCCTTGTGTCCGAAGCCCGTCCGTAGGAAGGATAAATGTGGTTCGCACTCTCCGGGTTTAATTGGGTGCTATAGCTTCCTTCCGCGAGTCGGATTCCGTTATGTTGTTGCGGATGGTCCTCGGAGTGTCGGGTCGCTTCCTCGGCCGCCATCTCTCGCTGGATTCCCAACGTGTTTTCTCAGGCGTATGCCTTTTAAGGGGCGTTAGCCTTTTTCTGTTAAGGCCCATTCTACAAGGGCTGTTGAGGCATCTTGGGCTTTCCGTCCTGGTGCCTCGGTTTCTCGAGTTTGTAAGGCCGCTACTTGGTCTTCTGTTCACACCTTTGCCAAGTTTTATAAGGTGGATGTTTTGGCATCGGCAGATGCTGGTTTTGGGCGCATGATATTGCAGGCGGCCGTTTGAGGGATTGTTTTCTGTTGGGTTTATTTGGGTTTTTTCTGCCCACCCCTCTTCAGGTACTGCTTTGTGACGTCCCTACAGTACATGATCCTAGATCTGTTCCCTGTGTCCTTCAATGAACGGAAGAGAAAATAGGATTTTTGTACTCACCGTAAAATCGTTTTCTCTCCGTTCATTGAAGGACACAGGTCCCGCCCCTCTCTGTGGGTGTGTACTCCTAACTGCTTGTTACTTACTGGAGACTTGTCAGCAGGTGGGGGGTTTGGCCACCAGCAGGGGCCGCCCCTGGGCTGTAATTGGTCTTTTGTTTTGTGCCTAGCTTTCTTCTCCTGCAGGTGGCGATATTACCCTACAGTACATGATCCTAGATCTGTTCCCTGTGTCCTTCAATGAACGGAGAGAAAAGGATTTTACGGTGAGTACAAAAATCCTATTTTTAAGCCTCCCTGGATCCTGGAGGACAGAGTATCCGTTTGATGATTTGTAGTGTGGTAATGACGACAATTCAGGGGGAACTTTCCCAAGTATGCAGCTGATCAAGTGGAGCCCCGTCGGGTCCTCGAAGGTGTATGAAATAAATGCAAAGGGTCATACACATAAGCACACACCGAGTGTGTCTCCAAGTTGTGCGGCCGTGCCCACTTATAATACGGAGGTATCCTTGGAATAGGCAATACTTTCGATTCTGACTCATCAAGGTTCAAGCCGCCAAGCTCAATCCACTCAGTGGCGTTGTTCTGCTATGCCAACCACAAGCCTCTGGTTCGGCGGATAATTCAAATAGCTGTACAGGGAAGCTCCATCCACGCTATCCCTGACGCGTTTCCCCCCAACGAGTGGGGCTTCTTCAGAGGGGCGTGAGTTACTCCTTTGAGCATAGGTGATTTATAACTAGTCAATTCAATCAGCATTTCATTGGAAATTGCATGTTACACTTATATGCCGCAAATGGCGTTAATATCGTTTCATAGAAAAAGGAAACATATATTCAGATCGCCACAAAGGGTGATCTCTCTCTCAATTGTTCATAGATATGTGCAAATATATAATAAGACTGTACATAATCATAGAAAAGTCGAATATCTTTAGTATATATAGAAAAAATATAAAACATATAAATGGCTTAAAGCCGTATACATGCGGGTTTGATTTTTGTATTGATTGGTCACAGTATATATTCTAGTAGTACAAATAACAGGTTGATTATTGTGGGGATCCATTAGAGCAGTATGTTAGAGTGGTGGGGGGTTCATAGAAAGCAGCTGAAATTCACCATTTCATTAATCCCAGGTGCATCCTGGGATTCTGTTTGATAAATCCATCTGCACTCCTTCTGTAGTAAGTGTTGATCCCAGTTTCCACCACTACTTTGCTTGTGCACCCTATCCAAAACAAAAAACCGGAGTCCATCTATTTTTCCATTGTGTACATTAGTAAAATGTCTTACTACAGGTGATCTTAAATCCCGGGCTGCAATGTCTGCTAGGTGATCGGAGAGTCGATTTTTTTAACATGCGTTTTGTCTTTCCCACGTAAAACACATCGCATTTACAGAGCATCAAGTAAATGACCCCACTCGTCTCACAATTAGCGAAATGGCGTGGTTTGATCTTTTTGCCCCTAGGGGTAATTATTTCGGCTCCCGTTTGGATGTACCTGCAGAATTTGCATTTTTGACATTGGAAAGTCCCCTGATGTTTGCAACATTTTCCTCCTATTAGTTTTGTATTCGCTGCTGGTCAATTTATCTTTTAAAGAGGGACAGTAATTGTGGGTTTTTTACAGAGAAATTTAGAAATTCTAGAGTCCTTTAATAGACAATGCCAGTGTTTTTTTTTTATTGAAAATTTTTAATACTTCATTATGTTGATTATTATAGGTTAGAATGAGTCTGACCAAAGGGTCCTCCACCAACGGAGGTTAACTATAACAAATGTTTGCCACCGTATATTGCATAGTATGCATACTAAGCTGCTACAGTGAAGTCTCTCAAACGTTTTTAAGATTTTAAAAGTCCGTTCTGTGTGATTTATATGTGTATACTTTTTCTATTCAATTAAAATATGTTTGATACATACTTGCATGTTAATATATCACTAATCAGCTCCTACTTGGGATTTCCTTGTTGCTAAAGGGAACCAATTTTCTACTATAATGTTGTTTACTCATCCTAACTTCTTGCTGGCCTTGTATCCATCTGGTGCAGAATATAAGGTCCATTTCACTGTGGATGTGGCTTTGTCTCGCCTTAACAAGGCAACTAACATTCTGATAGAGGGTACACCTGCTTTGCAGGGATCTTCTCATCTCACCGCTGCCATTGACCCAAAGCGATGGCTTACTGAAAGCCTTGTTTCCTGCATGAATCTCCTACTTGGGCATATGCAAAGAGCACTTAGGCTTAACTGCTGGATTGCAGAACTGACTTAGAAGAAAGTTTGATCTGCATGCCCTTCAAAGGACACTGACTCTTGGACCAGCCTTACTCTCTTTCTTCAAAGATGTTAATGGTGGTAAGAAGAAGCCTAAGGAGCAGACTGCAAAGTCATCTCCCTCTCTCATGGTCAAGAAACATCCCTTTAATTTCTGCACCCTCATCATAGATGTCTAGTTCCCCCCAAGCTTCGTCCCACAAAGTCTTGCACTCCAGTTTGCCAGTTAACCAATCCTCCTGTAGGTGGCAGTATAAGGTTTAACACTTCCTGGATCCCTCATTGACTCCATGAAAATTATTTTACGGGGAGTACAAAATCCCTATTTTACCAGTTGTAGGGGATGTCTGTTATTGCACTTCAATTCATTGTACTTCAAGCACTGTACTGATTTCTTGTAAAAGGAGTGAGCCAGTTACATAAATATAAATTTCAGGGCTATCCATGCCTAGTACTATAGCTACGGCTGCAAGGTAAAGACTGAGTTTTGAGGAGGTATTTGAAACCCATTGCTTCATGTTGTGATCTATGTCCTTCTGATTGGGCTTTTTAGCTTGGTGTTCTAAGTAGGATGCCCCTAGATTTTCTTTCCTAGCACATCAGAAAATTGACAATTTTTATTGCAGAATATGATCCTTGGATGTCCTAACTGGTCAATGGCATTATCAACTTGGACCATCTCAAAAGTTACTTCCTGCTATTACAGTTGTCTCTTGGTGCCCCACTGCACTCCCAAATCTATAAACTCACTGTTGGACTTAGCCTTTGCTGTTGGGTGAGTTAGACCTCTTCCCATGCTTTGTTGTGTCTCTGGAACGGGGGGTGTCTACCCTCTTATTGCCCTTGCACCTCTTCCCTACCTTGACTGATGCATGAGTCTTGACTCACACTTTTTTTTTTTTTCTCCACTCTTGTCTTTTTCTACAATCTGCGACAAGGGGAACTTTTCTTCCATGCTTTTTCTCAGGGCCTACATTTTTGTGCGCAATACTGGTGAGAGGGAGCACAGTAGGCTCAACCCATGTACTGGTTTATTTTTACCAATTAGACCACTCTTGAACCCCTTAGCTTGCTCTGCATTGTTTCTTCACCTTATTGAACCTCAGGCCTTAGATTTAGGCTCTCTGGATACTGTCATAATGCAGTTCACATGCATCTCATGGTAACTCTATCTCACATGTTAGAACTCTGTCTTGCTAATTTGTCTAAATTGGTTGTTTGCAAGTTCCCTGTTTTCTCTGATGCCTCCAAAAGTGGGTCTTGTACCCAGGTCTGCTGAGTGCTTTCTTTTACAACTGTCAGGTCCCATACCCATGCCCCTAATTCCAAAGCAAGGGTGAGTCAGTTCATGTTTCATTCTTTTCCTCCAATGTAGCTCTTTTAATTAGGTGAGCTTTTGGTCTCCATTACCTCTTGTGTAGTCACCTTGAGCAGTACCATTTTGCCTTAAGTATTGGGCACAAACCACATATCTCCAGGTAACGGTCTACTACTGGATGGACTTCTCTTCCTTGGCATCTGTCTGATTGGGGCACACTATAATGATATCATTGATGCTACCAGAAGTCCAATCTTGTCATCTCAGATGTGATTCTTCTTTTTTTCACTTATTTTGCCTTTCATTGTGTCCCCAGAAACATGGATCACAAATATTTTATTCCTCAACCAAGTCTCACTCTCAGATGAGAGCTAAGCCAGTTTGTACTGCTGAAATCTTCCAGACTGACGGACAAGTTGTAGTCGTCGCCAACCCCCCCACCCCACACACACACACACACACACACACACACACACCTTGTTTTGGGGCCATTTTGGCTTTGCTACATTCTAGATGTCAACCACCTGCTTGAACAACTTGCCTACCAATGTTCCTTATTTCCCTCAGTGCATTGTTTTTAAAGGTTTGTAGTATTTTTCCCAGAGGGTTGTTATTGTCATTCACACTTCAATAAACTTTCATAAGTTTCAAGAAACTGTACTCTTTCTTCCTGGATTTAAAAGCCCTAAACTGATTCATCCAGGAAGTTTATGTTGGAATCTCTTGGGATCTCTGAAATAGGGGAGTATCTGGTGTCGGTGGACATACACAATGCCAGTTTTCATGTCTCAATCTTTCCTCCTTATTAGCATTTCCTCCACAATTTCCTAGGGCATTTACATGTTCAGTTTGTGGTCTTGCCCTTAGGCCTTGGCTACAGTGCCCAGAGTGTTCACTGAGACTCTGGCCCCAATGCTAGCTTTCATTTCTGTAAGTGACTTTGCTCCCAACTTTGTTGTCTCGGGGTCCTTTCTTCTCTCCCTTTTGAGTGGAAGATCCTTACAATCAATACAACCATATTTGATTGGGGTCAATCTGGGCCACCTTGTTGTTTTTAGGGTCTTTGGACACCAAAAAATGTCTCTGCTGATAAACACCTTGGAGATCCAGGCTATCCGTCACTACTTCAATGGACCCTACTGCTGTTGCAGTGCCCACCACAGTGACTTGTGTAAATCAAGGAGCATATTTTTGTCTACTTAAGAGTATTGGTATTTTGGCCTCCCTGGATCCAACTCCCAAGAGGAGAAGGGGTGTAAGAGAAGAGTTGGATCCCTGGATCCAACTCCCAAGTGGAGAAGGGGTGTAAGATTTTCTCAACTGTGGCTATATTTGAGACATTCCATCTTATAGTAAACCTGCACTTTGTCCCCATAGACAGCCATTATCTATTGCAGGGGCGAGCATAAATACCGGACAGAAACACTGCCAGAACTTGTATGTGCTATAGTAATGAGTGCTGAACTTTCTGCATTGTAAGGTCTATATATTTTATGCAGGGCACAAAATAAGGTAGTATAGAGGGATATTTATTTATTTTTTCAAGCTGCGCTTTTTAAGATTTATTTTTTTTAACATTTGCAACTAATACTGTCATTTTGTTTTAATGTCTTTTTTTTATCTTTTTTTTTTATTTTTACTCAGGCCCAAGATTCTTATCAAACTCCTCAAAATCCTGCAATGGTTCCCCGACCAAGTGAACTCTACTACAGTAAAATAGGTCCAGCCCTCAAAGCGGTTGGACTGAGCCTAGATGTGTCTCGTCGAGACTGGCCTATTAATGTGATGAAGTCTGTATTAGAGGAATTAATGGAATCTACTCCTCCAAACCTGCTGGCTAAAGAGTTGTGGTGCTCATGTGCCACAGCTGATGAGTGGTGGAGAGTTACGCAGGTGAGAGGGGGTGGTTGTTCTTATTTTAATTTTTTTAGCATCATATGTGTTCATACTTTGGTAATTATAAAGCTTTTAAAGGAGATTATAATGCATTTTTTAAATTAGCATAAATAAAGGTCTTTATATTTTTTCAAAGTAGAGGCTTTTCCCTTTCTCTGCTGGTATTTTCTGGTGGTTCACATAGGGATCTATTAATAATGGTGTGGATATGACTATCCTCTCTCTGTTATACTTCCCAGTGCAGTTGCAGTACCGCAACATTTATTTTGTTGCCATTTCATAAAGTCCAGGCTGCAGTATGAAGCTACACTATCCTTAGTGTATTTCAACTTTGCAGTTAAATTGAGAACGCCCTCTACATGTTACATGAAGCATATTGTAAGTGGGGTTTTTTTGTGGGGTTTTTTCCAAAAATATTTTTTTTACATTTTTAGACATCTCTATTTCGCAGGACTTTGCAAGCTTCTCCATCTATTTTAGTAACTGGAAACTCTGTCTGTCCTAATAGAAGGACTTATGACAGACTAAGCTCCCCCTCATTATCTTACAACAATAGTAGATCTTTATCCCTTTGTTAGGACAAACCATGTTCAAATCTAGTTTACAACTAATGAGACCTGCCGCCACAGTACAGACAACACTTTTTATTTTAAGTTAAGCTATGTGAAATGAGAAACACAATTATAAAATGGGTTTTATCCCAATTTGGCTGCAAAAGCGGAAATACAATGTAAGACAGAGTAAAGTAGAGATAAAGAGTAGAAAGAGCTCTGTGATTAGAGAAGAGCTGGTTATGTGAATTTGGCAGGTCACCTATGTACTGTGCTCTGTGCCCCCC
>NW_017308328.1:70559-93643 GCF_000935625.1 Nanorana parkeri | reverse complement strand
TTTGTTTTTAGATTTTTGTCCCCCCCCCCCCCCCCCCCCTGGTATGGGACCATAGCAAAAGTGACTTTAATTTTAACTATTAGATTGATACACCAAGCATCGTAAACCCATCTTGTGTGACATGTTTTTGAATACATTACAAATTATATTTTTCTTTTTCAGTCCTACGCCAGATCAACAGCTGTAATGTCAATGGTTGGCTATATCATAGGTCTTGGTGATAGGCATTTGGATAATGTTCTGATTGACATGACAAGTGGGGAAGTAGTTCACATTGACTACAATGTTTGCTTTG
Source organism: Nanorana parkeri (assembly GCF_000935625.1). NCBI lineage: Eukaryota > Metazoa > Chordata > Amphibia > Anura > Dicroglossidae > Nanorana > Nanorana parkeri. Next base: position 93,348 of record NW_017308328.1, on the reverse strand, counting down.
AAAAAGGTAAATCTTCATACTTCTACTGTTTTAAATAACTCACTTTTTTTTTCAGAAAACTGAACCACGTTTTCTTGATTTTTATTCTGTAGGGAAAAGTCTACGCGTTCCTGAAAAGGTTCCCTTCCGAATGACCCAAAACATTGAAAGTGCACTGGGCGTGACGGGGGTGGAGGGAGTTTTCCGTCTGTCTTGTGAGCAGGTACATACAACACGTGTGTGCTTTTTTTCCCCCAAGCATTCTCCAAAGGTTTTAGTTAGAACAATGGTTAGGACAATTTTAACAGGTGACCCATGTCATAGGGTATGTGAATTTATTAAAACTTTGCTTAAAATGTAATCTTTTAAAGAGCCATTAATAAAGATTAAACTTAGCCTGTGATATACTGGGCGAGGCCAAACTTATGGGGATAACATGGCGTTTTCAGAGGTTAACTTTAGTAAGAGCCACATGTCAAAACCAGATAGAGGTAGCATACAAATGTAGGCTGTTTATAAAATGTTGGGCTTTTCCCCATTCCTCCCACTAACTATCCTGATTACTGAGGTCATCTATTAAAGTAGCAATAGAAAGCAGTTAATATTTTGCTTCTGTGGTTATGGGCAACAGACTAAGTGCATCTAACCTAACTTGGAAGCTTACTAGTTATTTTTTGTTTTCTTTATCTTAGCTGTTATTCTTTAAAACTATATTCCCAAACACTTTGTTACTCAGTTTGTAGTGATTATTGTCCACAAAGAAAAAGCATAATTTGGTATAAATGGTAACTAGAATTTGCCTTCACTAATGATAGCCAGTAAACAAAAAACAGAAGGGAATATGCCTTCTATTGTAGGTTGTACCCTACTGCACAGGAGGTTTTAGTGTCCTGGGTGGTAGGGCGTTTTAGTTTCTAGGTTCAACAAAGATTTTGCTGCCTTCCATTGAGAGAAACGGCTCTGAAGAATTCTGAGACGTAGGGTTATGCTGCTGCCTCCAGGAGAAATGGACACTAGGCAAAACAATTAAAAGCCGTCGTGTACTTAGGAGAATGGCCATCTCCTTCTCTTCTGGTTTATTTTACTTTTATTTTGTTTCTTCTTGAAGACTCTTACTACCATGAGCTGCTAGTTGATTCACATCAGATATTCTTAAATCCTGGAAGTCTCTCTAGCTAGCTGATAAAACTGGGAGATTCGTGCCAGATAAGTTAAATTCTGGAAATTTCTCTAAGCATCATTAAGCAGGTAATTTCTGGTCATAGTACTTGTACTTCGTCCAGCAGTGGTCCTATTTTCCTGCTTTCAACATTTAACGGTCAAGCCGGGAATACTTGGGCATTCCTGTTATTTAGGGAACAGGGTCATAGTCGTAATTATAAAAAATATATTCACCTAATGTTTATAAGGTTGAGTGTTTTCCCTCCTTTTCATTTATTTGGGTTGTGTGCTTTTAGACTCCTATTTGGCTAAATGCCATTTATATGGAGTTTGATTTATTTTTTTAAATTTCCAGACGTCTCTTTAAGGGGCCGGGAGTACGATTGGATGACGCACTTGTTTATCTACTGTGCACATGCAGTCCCTTTTTTCTTGTTTCCTCAGAGCAGTGTAGTGCGAAGGTGGAAGGAGCGGTTTTCGACCCTGCTTCCTTTCTTATTTGCCCTCAATTTTATGTCACTTATTGGGGAGAACAGAAATCCTGTTTTTACTATTACACATTTTTCGATTACTCTTGTCTGCAGCAAGTGGTTGCAGTACCTCATATTTATTCCTCACATCGGTCCTGGCTGTGAGTATGGTTGTGTCTGAGGCAGAATTGTCAGAACAGACTCATCAGCAGGGCGCTGTGTGAAAGAGCAGCTGCTCGCGGTATACTGAGCCTAGGGTGACGGTAGGATGCTAGTTTGTGTCCTCCCGTTACCCTAAGGAGAACTAGGTGGAAAAGACTTAACCCCATAGTTCTCCTTTTAACAAGTTTGACTGTTGACTCTTCCTATTCATGAAGGTCCTTGGTTTAAGGATCCTACTGACAAAAAATTGGAGATTTATTTTTTGCGCCAATTATCCATTTAACTGGTTTGGCTCTTCAATTACTGACTACAGTACTTATTTCCCAGACTTTGACTACTTGGACAACATCTTAAAGTACAACACAGGCGACTGCTGAAGCTTATTCACACTTTATTGATTGTGTGGATCAGATGACTGTTTCACATTTCATATGTGATGCATTTCTTGAAGCTTGTTATCTGTTGTCTCGTGTGTCTGTCGCTTCTTTTCTGTTGAGATATGCACAGCTATCTGGCTTAAGTACTAGTCGGAGAAACCCCAATGCAAACAGGGATTTTTGCAATTATCCTGCATGAGAGGTCGTCCTTTTTTTTGAAGCTACCTTGGATTAGATTATTTTTAAAAAAAAAAGCTACAGGATGTAAAAGTGAACACCTTACCTCAGATCTAGAAAAATAAGGATAAGTGTCATAAGCCTGCACCCTCTTTTCCATCTTTTATACGTTTCTTTAGTTCTCAGTTTCAAAACTTGTCTTACACTTCCAAAAGTTTGCATTCTCTAGATGTCTGCTTGAGCATGAAGGTATATTCCTGCCTTTTCTATATCTGGTGGCCTGATGGAATTTGTGGACACGTGGGAAACTAAAATGTTAGACTATTTTCTTTGCACTCCGGCTCCCCATGTCTCTGCAGCGTTGGGTGAACTTTTTTTTTCAGTTCAAGGTCTATTGTATCCCGATGTTATTATTCCAGCTTCCTTTGGCAGAACTTTTTTAAGGTTTTTTACTTAATCCTGTTTACAGTTCCCAAACCCAATGGAAGACTTAGTCTGATTCTGGATTTGAAAGCACTCAAAGCGTTTGTACATATTCACAAACTCCAGATGGAATCCATTTGGTTGGTTGCTGCCTCTCTTAGCATGGAAATTTTTTTGATTCCATATACATTTTGTATCTTGCACATTCCTGTATTTTCTAAGCTCATCAGCATTTCCTTTGTTTTGTGGTAGGTGGCCTTTGTTATCAATTTGTGGCTCTTCCTTTTGGGTTGGTTTCAACTCTGAGGTTTTTACAAAAGTTCTTAAGTTCTAGGATTTTTTTTCGACACAAGGGCATTCCGATAATCGAATTCTTAGAGGACTTAGAAGAGACAGTCTCTTTCTACTTTGGATCTTAATGTCTAGACGGTGCTGTTGACATTAGTGTACTCTGTGTGGATTCTGAATGTGGAGAAGTCATTCCTTGTTCCGTCAGATTGCTTGGAGTATTTGGGTCTTCTGTTAAATACCCTTCAAGCAAACATGTTCCTCCCTCAGAACAAAATATTAAAGCTGCGGGATCAAATTTGGTCACTTTGATCCTGTCGCTGTTCCTCATTGAAAACTTGCATGGAAATAATGGGATTGATGGTGTCAACCTTCAAAAGCGGTACCTTTTTTAGGTCAGTTCCATTCCAGGACTTTACAGAGGAATTTTTTTAAAGCGTGGGACAAGTCTCCTCTATCACTAGACAAGATTTTGAGCGTCATGGAAGTTGACATCCCCTGGGTTGACAATGGGGAAAGTCCTTTCTTCCAATAAGTTTGAAGATTGTCACATCGGATGACAATCTTGTTGGATGAGGTTGTTTCTTGGATCATCTGACAATAAAGGACATTTTTTTGAAAAGCTCAGTGGTGTCTTAACTTACCTCCAGACTTGGCCCAGGGTACGTTCTGGCCTATTGGGAAAAAGAAGAGAGAAAAACCTAAAACAGAACGCTTTGCCCAGATTTACCCAGGCACCCAAGAAAGCAAAAAAAACCCCCTATAAAGCATGGTTCAATTTGCTCCACCCAGGGGAAAAAAATTCCTTCCTCACCCCATAAGGCAATCAGTTATTGCCTGGCTCAACAATCTCTGGTGCTTAATATACTTATAAGGACTCGATATCCAGTAATATTCTGTGCATTTAGGAATACATCCAGATTGTTTTTTAAAACCGTTAATTGAGCTAGCTAGAACTAGCTCCTGGGGGAGTCTATTCCACATTTTCACAGCTCTAACTATGAAGAATCTTTTCAATATGCAAAGGTTAAACTTCTTTTCCTCCAGATACAAAGTTCCCCCTCGTCCTTTGCAGTGACCTTTTTTGAAGTGAATAATTTATGTACCATTTATGTATTTATACATGGTGATCATGTCCTCCCTTAATCGTCTCTTCTCCATAGAGAACAAATTAAGGTAAATATATCTTTCCTCATAGCTGAGCTCCGCCATGCCTCATCAGTTTAGTAGCCCTTCGCTGCACTTTCTCCAGTTTCACAACATCCCTTTTGTGAACTGGTGCCCAAAACTAACTGCATATTCAGACGAGGTCTCACTAATGCTCTGTACAGGGCAACACAAGTACAGTTGATATCTTTTTTTTTTTTTTTCTAGGTAATTTGATTTGAATAGCTAAACTGTTGCCTAGCTCTATTATCATAAGCTTTTGTGTTTTGACTTCAGGTCCTCCATATCATGAGAAGAGGAAGAGAGACTTTGCTGACATTGCTTGAGGCTTTTGTTTATGATCCTCTTGTGGACTGGACCGCAGGGGGAGAGGCAGGATTTGCAGGTGCAGTCTATGGTGGAGGAGGACAACAGGCTGAAAATAAGCAAAGCAAACGGGAGATGGAAAGAGAGATCACACAAAGCCTCTTTTCCTCCAGAGTGGCTGAAATAAAGGTAACATTTTTAAATTATATTCTTTTGACTAGTGGATTTAACTGATCAATGTTTTATTTTTATATGATTAGACATATCCCTATCTTTGTTGGATAAAATATTTTGTTGACTGTTGTGCATCTAAACTCACTGATCAGTTTAGGTTTAGAATGAAAGCCAAGTTCTGCCTTGATTTACCCATACACTCCTTTTAAAAGATTAAAAACTGTTTGTTGGAAACCAAAGATGCAGTGAAAGTAAAACGCAGGCCTGTTTAGGTCTTATTTGCTTTATGGCAGTGATATTTTTCCTAAAACTTCACTTTTAAGTTTATGTGCCTACTGTAAGACCTCTCTGGTTGTCAAAGATTTATCTTACTAATGGAGCAAAACATTTTCAATTAACAGGTGAATTGGTTTAAGAATCGGGATGAGATGCTAAGTGTCCTGCCCAAACTAGACAGTAGCTTGGATGAATATGTAAACTTGCATGAAGAGTTGACAGAGGTGGAAAAGCTGCAAACGCGACTTGTGGAGGAGATGGCCTTCCTGGAAGGAGCTGAAGCCCCAGATCATCTTGCTCATACACTGCAGCACAGGTTTGTGATTATGTACATAGGACATTTGAAGGGTTACAGCCTCTGTTATGGTATTACCGTGTGTCATCTTAATGGGGTAATTTCCTCTTGCTTTCTGTCAGAACATAGTGATGGAAAAATCCTCCAGTGGGGAAACGGACAAAATACATACGTACAACAAGGATGGGTTTAGAAAGTCTTGAGTGTTTTGGGTTTTTTCTTTTTGTCAGTTTCTTCCTCCCCCGGTCACAGCCAACCCCATTTCATGTATGCTCATCACCATAAGTGAGGAAAGTCTCTCCAGTAGGGTTACAGACAGATAAAACCCTCTCAGCAGTCCTCCACACTGCGAGGCACAGCTCTTGGCTATTGCAATTTGAAATGGATAATAGCAGGCTGGCCATTGCACCAGGCCACTACCTGCTGTATTTACATTCAGCTGCTGTCTTTGGAATCTTCCCTGGCTGTCATTCCCTGGCTGAAGCTATTCAAGTGCCATGTGCTTACAATACAATTATTATTTAATTATAAAAGGTGGAAAGTCATTTTCGTGACTTTCGTGATTTCGTGTCATTTTTTGCTGCGTTGCAGTGCCTCTTCAAGGTTGTCCTCTATGGGAATTGGAAAGATCCAAATATGCTATGCCCCCAAAGAGAACATCTGCCTCCTTTGGTGCAAAAATGTTGCATGGCATGGTATCCCCCGGATCTGGTATTCATTCCCTTCCCAAGAGGGGCTTTTTGATTTCTGTAGTCAGGATGCATACCTGCAAGCCCTCTGTCCTTCCAGCCCTTTGACTTTTCAGTCTTGGTCCTGTACCTTGATTGTTGACCAAGGTGCTGGCTCCAGTATCGGCCCTAGTGTGTTTTCATGGCATCTTTATTGTGGGATATTTAGGTGACCCTTGTTGAGAAAACAGGGTTGTCGAATAATGGCTCTCTTTTTCTTAGATGTCTCAATGAAATCTCCCAAATGGGTGCTAGAGTAGTCTCATCGCCAGCTGGCAACTCCGACCAGAATTCTTCTCCAGTCTCTCCATCCCCATATCCTTGCCCTTCTGTCAGAGCGTTGCCCCCTTGCTCAGCTGTTGCCAGTGAGTTGTGAGTAACCCTCTTCAAGGCAGACCACTTGCTTCAGTCTCACCCCTGACTCTTCGCACAGCTCACTGTTTTGCGAAGAGTCTGTTAGAGACTTCCTGTGTCCCTCAATGCACTCAGGTTTTTAAGAGTACAACAACTCTACTTTAAATACTAGCCCTTTCAACTATTACTGCTTAGTAATGTAATTTAAACCCTTACATATTTAAGAGGTCTTCAATTTTCAAGAGATATGTAGAAAAACTCCACTTTTACGTCATTGCTTCTGGTCAGGGAGGGCAACTTGCTAAAAGTCACAACTTTTTGAGATGTCACCAGTGCCTTCTAGTATAATTGAGGTTACTGAACATTTGTCATTGTTCTATAGAATTCTTGCTGGAGCAGTCCAGCTTTTTAAACAATGTTTTCTAATTTAGGCCCAGTCTAGCCTTAGAAACCCATTGAACGACAGTGAGTTTAAATGGTGGCCGGTGAAGGCCAAGCAGTGGCTATTTGATACAACTCTGTTGATGCAACTTGTCAACATTGGGTTCTAAGACCCCTGCCAAATCAATCTGGATTTGGTGGGGTGGGAGTTGAAGACTTTGTTTTCACTTTAAAAATGGATAGCTTGTTATGCAGTGGCTTTATTTGCCCATTGTAATCTTAAATATAAGTAAATGTTGTGTTTATAACCTGGTACTTAACCTTGTTATCTCATTCAATATTAATTTACAATTTTTTTTTAAATTTAGGTATTCTGAACACACCCAGCTTCAGACACAGCAGAGGGCCGTCCAGGAAGCTATCCAGGTGAAACTGAATGAATTTGAGCAGTGGATCACACAATATCAAACTGCCTTCAGCAATCTGGAGGCCACTAAACTGGCAGGACTGCTTCAAGAAATAAGCAGCCAGATGGATTTAGGTATGTAAAACCTTTTGCTTGTATGAAAACTCCTAATCTGCTTTCTAATTAAAATCCTTTACTAGCAAGACAGTGTTTTTCCAGTTATTTACATCAATACATCTCTCTCTCTCATCCATTGAGGGACACGGAAAGGGATGTATTCTTGGATTTTACTGCTCCCTGCAGCAGGATGGCACAGTGGCAAACAAAAGATCTGTAGGGCAGCCCAGGATAATCTTTCCTATTCCCTTCATCTCTGTTTTTTTGGTTTTTGTTCTAGGAGGGTGGACATTTTTTTTCTTCAGCTCTGCTGGAAAGTCTAACCTTTTTTTCTACTGCAGTCAAAGAATACTTTTTGTCCAAATTTACCTAATTCTTCATATATGATGACCAGAGAGGCTCAATGCATGCTCCCACGTTCAATTTCTGATCTTTTAGCAGCCTTAGAAGAGGCCACGACACCAGGCCTAGTGCCCATCTCTCACTCAGATTCAGGGACCCCACAGCCCCCCTGGTCTTTACCCACCATAGATCTGCAACCTTAACAGGGAAACCGCTAGGCCAATAGAGGTCATTCTTACCTTTTAAGGATCCTACTTACCAAAAGCCTCTCCCTCTTTAACACCCAGTTTTCTCGGGTGGACTCTGCTCTTCGCCCTGTTCTAGCTGTGACCCTCGTCTGTCAAACTGTGGTAGAATAGATTCAATCTCTCTAAACAGATCTTTCCACCACTGCAGTGGACCCCTTCCTGATAGAGCTTGTGGAGCTGATGTCTGGAGCCCTACCCTTCAGTTGTGATGGCTTGCTGGAAACCTCTTAACTTGTGTCCTGTACAGGTTGGTTGTCTATATACAAATGTGCAGAGTGCACTGTGGCTAGGTGCCTCTTCCCTGGCTGATGTGCACACTCGTGAAGAAGGACCTTCTGGTGTGTTTTGGATTCACTCAGTTGAATATTCTTTGCTGTTCTAATAAGACTTGTGTCCTTAGCCCTATGACTCTTTGAGGCCAAGAATAGCCAGGGTTTGTTTTTCTGCAGGATCCATTTTAGGGTTAACCCCAGAGGTTTCTTTTGCGTAGTGGTGAGAGTGTATGTAATTTGATCCTCAGCTCCATCAGAGTTGTGATCCGTCTCCTCGGTTTATGATTAGGTTTTACAACTTCCTTCTGCCTACCCTGTTTGGGGTGCTTCCCATGCAGCTTACTCATTTTGTCATGCTGACTTTGTTAGAACAAATCTTGGGTTCTCTTGCTGGACTTTCCACTTTCACACCCCTCAGGTTATTGATTTGTTATTTTTAGGGTTCTTCCCTGGTAAAATTCACGTTAGCGAGGTGTCTTTTTCTGACAGTCTCACTAGTCACAGAATTCCTTGTCTTCTGACCCTTATTGGGGCACGTAAGTATGGCCTTCCAACTTAGACTTACTGGTCTACCTTTTACAAGGATATTAGGCTTAAGTTCCTTGTCTGGTATCCCTTTCCTTGTATACTAATTCAGGTTGTGGGGTTTTTTCTTCCCTATCGATAATTTGTTGTTCCACAACTTTTGGTGAGTTAAGGTTGACCAGCTTCTTGCTTTGATCAGTGATTCGGTGCTCACTTCATGTTGACTCATTCGTCTCTGGTGGGTAACAACTTTTTCTTGGTCTTGGGCATCAAGATGATTCTTTGCTCATCAGGAAGAGGGGTCTGCCTCATCTGGTGTCAGATTTAAGCATTGGTGCTGCAGGCTGTCCCCAGTTCTGGATTTGGTCGGGCCTGCTAGCGGTTGTTTGTTGTTTGCCCACCCCTCAGTTGGGCTGCTTTTGAATGCCCCCACAGTAGATCAATTCCTTAATCCCTGTTTGTGTTTGATAATGCTCTTTGTGCTGCTTGTGACAAGCGGCGGCATGCTAGGAATAGAGGGGGTTATCCTGGGTTGGCTTACAGTTTTTTGGGGGGTTTTTTTGCCAGTGTCCAATCTTCCTGTATGTGGTATAATCCGACAGACTTCTTCCTGTGTCCCTTAGAGGGTTCAGTTACCTGAGGGGGGATCAGACCACATATCTGTGCTGATCTCCCTCCAGTCCACCTGCAGACACCCGCTGTGCTCTACAGCTGCCTTATCACTTGTATTTGAATGTTGGGTGCCAGCTGCAAAAATTGGTACCGGAATCAGGGCTGCTGCAGCTCACATTATCTTGACATTATCCACTTCAGTGCCAGACATTTATGTATGTACTTTGGCACTGAAATGGTTAGAGGAGTATGTTGCTCACACAGCTTGGAGACACTAAACTAAGGATTTAAATCTTAAAAATGCATTCAAGAACCCTAACTATTAAAAAAAATGTAGCTCATTTGTGAATTAAATGGCTGTAGTTCCTTAAATCATCTTTGAATTTGTGCTGACACTGTCCTTTCTGGAGGGTGTCTACTTTTGTTCCCCCATGGTCCCTGTGTGTTGTAAAGTAGCTGCTCAAGGCTCGCTCCTGTGATGGACTATAATTTCAATACAAATTAGTAGAGGTGCATCAAAATTGAATTTTCAGACCAAAACTGAAAATAAAAAATTTGTCAGACCAAAACTTATATACAGTAATACCTTGGTTTACAAGTAACTTGGTTTGAGAGTGTTTTGCAAGACAAGCAAACATTTCTGAAAAATGTTGCCTTGATATACAAGCAATGTCTTGCAATAAGAGCAAAATTCTGTAGAAAAGCGCCACCCGAATAAGGCTGTAGCAGTGCGAGCGATGAGTCTGTTTAACGACGTCACAATGTCACATTGGATAGATTCCTTGTTAAGGTTTCACGAAATGAAAAAGATTCCATTGAGCCAAGAAATAGCAGTGATTCGGTTAGTGTTAGTGAAAGTCGTCCTGCACAATAATCCTCCTCTCTCTTGTCCCTCTCACACCGGCCACAAAGGTATCTGTAATTGGTTTATTTTTCTTTATATTTTGTACAGTATTATATTACAGTACAGTATTGTAATCATTTTATATGAATATTTTTGGGTTGTGGAACGAATCATCTGAATTTCCATTATTTCCTATGGGGAAATTCGCTTTGATATACAAGCGCTTTGGATTACAAGCATGCTTCCGGAACGAATTATGCTCGTAAACCAAGGTATTACTGTATTTCTTTTTCTAACCCTTTTTTTTTTATTATATTTTTAATATTTTTTTTCTTACTTGACTATTGGGGGCTTCAGTAAAATATCAGGGGTCTAAATAGACCCCTGATATTTCCTTTTTCTGCAGCCCCTGTTATGAATGAACGGGAAGCCTCTATACGGAGTGCTCCTGTCCATTCATAAACTATGGCTTTAGTATCAGATACCATGTCCACAATCATCAATGAACAGGAAGTGATGTAGAACAGACCGTTTTTACACTTCTGAAACAGAAAAAGAGATACACAGACACAGAGATTATAGACAGAGTTTTGAATGAACAGGAAGCCTCTATACTCCTGTCCATTCATAAATTGAGGATATAGTATGAGTTACGAGGGCCACAATCATGAATGAACAAGAAGGGATGTAGAGCACTTCCTACTAATTTGTAATTGGAGACAAAGTAAACATATTGAGGGGAATTCCTGAAAACTGGAGCAGACTTGCTCTGCAACCAATCAGCTTCTCTGTCTAATTTTCAAATCTTACCTGAGCAAACTGAAGAGAGATGCTGATAGAATGCCATGGGCAACTGTTTCAGATTCTGTCTGCTCCAGTTTTGATTCCCCCCGCTATGTCCTCAGTTACTTACAAACGCAATGATCAGCTGATCGTTGAGTGCTTTAACTCCGCTCATCATCCTGATTCGTTGTCACAGGAGGCCAAGTGGGCGGTGCAGGTAGGATAGCTCAGCCACCTATACATACATACATTAAAACATAAGGATTAAACCTAAAATAAAAAGGATTTAAAACCACTATGTTTTAAAGCAACACTACAGTTTTCACAATCTGTAGAATATATCATGTTGGCTTGCTTTTTTTTTTTAATGGTTCTAAAAATGTTCATCTGCACATAGGGCTTAGTTTAGTTCAACTTGTTTTACATGAAATGCTATATTGGCACATGTTTGTCATATTTGTTGATCAACAGGTCCTCCCAGCTATGTACCTGCCACTGCTTTCCTACAGAATGCTGGCCAGGCCCATCTCATCACACAATGTGAGCAATACGAAGCAGAGATGGGAACTTTGCTTCAACAGAGACGCTCTGTGCTTCGGGGCTGCTTGGAGAATCTTCACAACTATGCAACTGTAGCTCTTTTGTACCCCAAATCAGTGTTCCAAAAACACAGAATGGAGCAGTGGAAGACGTGGATGGAGGAACTTATCTGCAGCATGACCATGGAGCACTGTCAGGAAATATATACTAAGTAAGTGCATGTTTAAACATTTCACTGCTTCTAGGAAAGTCTGAGTGACTTAATCATTATAACCCATACACTGTCTGAATTCAATTTGTATAATTTAGGCTGAATTCCAGAAGGAACCCCCCCCCCCCTTTTTTTGCAGTGGCGCTGCCCCCCACACTGCAAGGATTAAAAGCTCGTTTAGGTCTAGGGTACTTGAGAAAAGGATTTGTATTTGATCCCCACACTCATAGGCTCCAAGACCGGCACCTTAAGCCTCTTTACCCCTGCACTCTGCCGGTTGAGGCCCACTGACTTCAAGCACAATGCATGGCCCATAGGCCTTCATTATATGTGAGGAATGTAGGGAAGATGAGGCGATCACCAATTGCTGGTGGAGCAAGGATCAGTCAAGTAAAACTGCTTTTACCTATACCCTAGACCTAAATGAGCATTGAACCCTTGCAATGCAAGGGCCTGCCCTCTGCATAGGGAGTTTATCTAATCCTCATAGACAGACGTTAGCATTACCACATGCATCATTGACTTAGACCATTGTTACACTGCTGTAGCTGCTTTGACTGTCTGCACAGTGTCCTCCAGTTGCTTGTTTTGCGTTATCACTGGATCCTGTAAAAGAAAATCCCTCCAGTCCAGAGATTGTATCTGCTTGGAAAACTCTATGGACTGACCCTATGCTACAGGGGTGTGGAATTCCTATCGCCCAACCATCCGGGACATGCATTTTGGGGTGCCAGGCTGGTTTGTCTGGCTTTTTTCCTACAATTAGCCCTGCTGCAGGCAAGCAGGGCTAAGTGTAGAGCAGGAGAAGCTGCAACGCGTCTTGTACAAGTGAAAGCTGCCGGATCACTTGTAGCAGCCTGCTTGTTTCCCTTTCCCCCCACTGTCACCCTCTTCCCCCTACCTCCCACAATCTGAACATTGGCTCTGTAAAAATAAAGTACCTCTTATGATAGGTGTCACGTGTGGCTGTAGCATTCAGTAAAATCATAAGTGCTGAACTTTTGGCACGAGCAGTGAAGAAGAGCATTGTTTGCTTTTCCCCTTCCATTAATAAAATGATTTGTATTCTTTTCACAGAATACCTGACATTCTGTGATTGGGTAAGGGTAGGTCCTGACGCTTATCTCCCTCTCTTCTCCCCTTATTCAGTCACAAAAGGGATGTTTTATGAATGGAGGAAGAGGTTTAGCGAGCAACACTCTTCCTAACTGTATAAGACACAGATCTGTGATTTGCAGCACTGGAAGTTTGGCGTTTAGAGTAGTTGCAGGGATGATTAAAAGCATGAGTTTTACTCCTTTCTTCCCCTGAAATGTCTCTGTCGCAGGATCGGGTTGCAGGCATTCCAGTGATATTCATTACTCTAGATTGGCCCAGATGATGGGATGATGTTGTTCTCTGACCTGGTAAACTCCTGGCGGATGCTTCATGGCCTCTGCCCTGCAGCTGTGGTGAAACTACAAATACCATGAGTCATTGCAAGATTTTCACACCCACAGGCATGACTCCCAGGGACAGATGCATCATGGGATTTGTAGTTTCACCACAGCTGCAGGGCCAGAGGTTCCCCACCCCTGCTCTACAAGATTATCCGGATCTTCTGTCTCAAGGACCAATTTATCATCCTGCTTCATGATTGCGGGCTTTAGTGGCATGGCTGTTGAAGCCCAGGTTCTGAGGGAATGGGGCATCTCTGAATCCATTATTTCCACAATGTTAAAAGCTAGAAAGTCTACTTCTCACAGGTTATCTGACATGGAAGGCATACTCAGAACTTCCAGTTCACCAAAAGGAAATTTCCTTCCATTGTCTGTCTGGATGTGGTTCGGATGCTAAGAGTTCATCTAGGTAGATTTTATCAGCTTTATTGTTGCTTATAAATACTAAGTATTGTAATGTAAGAATTTTGATAAATGCAATGTGAATGAGAACATGTAACAATTATAAAGTGAGTGATATCCCAATCTGTCTTTAAAAATGGAAAAGGACTTTAAGGTGCTCGAGGCGGCTCTACGCTGCAGTCAGTCCCCAGTTCTGTTTTTCTTGGGTCTGTTATTGCTTGTTTTGTCATCTACCCCTCAGTTGGACTGGTTACATCCCAAACGAGAAAATTACTTCCCGTGCCCTACAAATACAAAAGTGGAATTTATTTACTCGCCATAAAACCCTATTATTTGAGTCCGTTGAGCACAGGGTTTCACCATTCTGTGTTTCCAATTATGCTTTTGCTACAAAACCAAGGCACGCTTTTTAGTAGGAGGTGTTATCCTGGAATGGCCAGCTGGCCTACAGTTTGTTTTGTTTTTTTACCAGTATTTAATTCTCATTGTGCTCCACACCATGGACTCATCGTCACTTTGAGAAAAAAAATATGTTTCTGATCCAGCAACTCCCACCTACATCTTTTGATATTTTATGATGTGTTAACATAACCCCAAATTCTTACATTTTTCAACCTGTGGGTTAGAGAGCTTCTGTGTAGATGAGAGCCAATTTATGTATTTGCACCTCAGTTCAAGAAAATAGGGCCATATTACACGCATTCCCTTTTAAACTCCTCTAGTAACAGCACAGTTGAACTCTGCTGTAGACAATAACCATTCTTAATTAGAATTGGACAGTTGTTTATGGAACTTATTTTCTCCCTAAGTAAATGTAAAAGTAGCTTGAAGTAGGTCAAAAGGAACTTTTTAAAAGACACTCAAACTAATCTCCAATTGAAACTGACAAGGTTATTCACAAAAGGGTGAAGAGTTTGGAGAAGGCAGGAGAAGTGAACAATCTAGGCCAAAATAGCTGATTTAGAAACATTTTCCGATTCCGCTCACTTTCCAGTTCAGCTATGCTGTCCTAGATTGTTCCTTTCTCCTGCCTTCTCCAAACTCTTCACTCTTTTGTGAATAACCTTCCTAATGTATTCTGGATTTGTACATAAGCCCTTAGATGTTCGCTATAACAAAAAGTATAATGGCCAGGTCTTGATCACATCATTATTTGTTACAGGTATGAAATTCAGTATGCCCCTCAACCTCCGCAAGCTGTCTGTCAGTTCCTTTCTGCCACTGAATTGGCTCTGCAGCGCTTTTATGCTGATACAAATAACAGGCTTTTGAGGCAAGTAGAACGGCTGAAGCAGGAGGTGGCAACTGTTCCAGTTTGTGAAGAGCAGCTGAAAGAAATTGAGCGCTGTATTAAAGTTTTCCTGCACGAAAATGGTGAGGAGGGTTCGCTGAGTCTGGCTAGTGTGGTCGTTTCTGCCCTTTGCACTCTTACAAGGTAATATAGAAAAAAAATGCAGATGTAAATTTGAATATGTATGTTTAAGAGCTTACTAACGTGTTTTTTTTTTTTTTTAGTTTTCTTTTTTATTGTGCTATGTGTAATTACTTCTAATGCTACTTTTTGTTGAAATTTTTGTCTACCCTACACTCCTGCAGAACACCTAGAATTAGGTTGATAAAAATGCCTGTTTTGGCTATTGAGATTATAAAGCCGCAGCCGCACAAAGGTGGTTAAAACAAACCACTGTTTTCTTACATTGTGGTGGTGTAGTACATGGATTGACATAGACAGCACAGAAGCTCAGATGGATTTTAGACATATTTACGTCTGCTGCGATAATGCTTCTTGTATACATATAAGGCCCCATTCCCACTAAGCGATTTAGCGCGCGATATTGCGAGAAGTCGCCGGCCAATGCTATTCAATGGAGCTGTCTTGGCTCCATGTTGCTGTCGCAGGACCCTTTTTTCGGCGGATTTTGTGCAATTTTTTACTATTTTTGAATGGAGCCTGACGGTGAAGTTTGCGCTACCGTCGCTGGATCATCGCCCCTAAAGTCGCGCTATCCCGGCCGCGCGGATCCGCTTCAAAAAGTATGTCGCTTAGTGTGAATGGGGGCCTAAGATTGTAACCTCTAGCAATCACACTTGTTGTCTTCAGGTTGAATATCTCATTGCTCAGGGGTCGCTAAAGGGAACATGAAACAATTTTAAAGTTTCTTTCTTTGATTTATTTACCAAAGTTAGGAATACACAGGTGATTTTATAAGCTCCATAACGCTGCTAAAATTGCTAGAGATTAAAGTAGCTGTCAGTCGCTACACAGATGGAAAAGAATATCCCCAATGCTGTAAGCCACACAATTGGCACATACTAGCAATTATGCATAATCGCTAAATGGTCTAAAGGTTTTGGTTATCTGCTTCTACATGTTATTTGTGTAGCTTATATCCTATAAACCATTTATGTAGTGATCAATCGCTAGTGAGTTAAGTACCTGTATCGAGCTACTAAAAAATGCCAGTGTGTTTCTGCCATAGTAGGAATTTTATTCCCCTTACCATTACCTAAAGACCAGCAAAAATCTATTTATACACACCATTGCAGTCTGCTTATGTCCTTGTGTACTTCACAGACGTAACCTAATGATGGAAGGAGCTGCTTCCAGTGCTGGAGAACAGCTGGTGGATCTTACATCTCGGGATGGAGCTTGGTTCTTGGAAGAGCTCTGCAGTATGAGTGGCAATGTCACATGTCTTGTTCAGTTATTAAAACAATGCAAGTTTATCCCTCAAGACCTGGATATACCCAATCCACTGGAGGCTTCTGAAGCTGTACATCTGGCTAATGCAGTGTACATTTCTTTGCAGGTAATTTAGTCTTGCCAAGTTTCATTTGAAAATGTATTGTATTCTATTTTGTTTATGATGAGATTTACTGTATTCTCTTTTAAATACTGGAATCTACTGATTCTGGTTATTTTTTATGGCCTGCTAAATTAAAAATGCAATTTTTTTTCTCATTAATTGAGGGGCATAGAAAGACATTTGGGTTATACTTCTGCCTACAGGGGATTGGACAACTACTGCTGTTATAAATAGGCCCTAAAAGCCTACTCTTGTGTAGCTGTACTATCTTCTAAAATTTTAGATACGGCTCACTAAGGAGCACCTGTGCTGGCTCCTCTATAATACATTATAGAGACTGCTATTGCTGTCCTCTCCTGAAAATACTAGCTGCTTGGCTGTCAAAGCTGATGCTTTGCCACAGACCTGAAACAAGAATACAGATAGAGGCTTCTGCTTTTCATTTGCTTTGTGCTTGCTCTAGGTCTGACACAGATGTGTTGAAACCTTTTCAGAGAGAGTCAGCAATTGCAGCCTGCACATTTCTTACTAATTTAAGCCTTTTGCTGCAAAAACCTTGGGTGGTGGGACAATTTCTGCTATTCACTTTATTTTTTTTGTAATTTTCAGTTTTACAGCTTTGAAAGTTAGTAAAATACGGCCCTTCCCGTATCAATACATTTTCTGAAAGCACAGGATCTGTGGAAAAAAAGATGGCGTTATTGATTTTGCACAGCCCATGATAGTTGCACAAGTGTTTTATCAAAGCTGTATTCTCCATAAAAGATGACATGGATCAGTGCAGGCTGGGGATGAGGTGACAGGGATGTGGGCCGGCTGGGAGAGAGGTGACACTGATTGGAGCAGCCTGTGGGAGAGGTGACACGGATTGGAGCAGGCTGGGGGAGAGGTGACAGAGATCAGAGCAGTGTAGAGTATTACTGTAAAACAGCAGCAGAAAAGAGAAGAGGGGGGGGGCACGATTAGTAAGTGCAGCTTATGCCTAAAAAGAAGAGAGCACAGAGGAGCTTGCCATCACTGCAGAATTGTTGTAAATATGATCAGTAGCCATTTGCTGATGGATCACATTCACAGATCTGTGCACCTCTTGCAAGAATGTAAGCACCCAGATTGCTGAAGCGATCCGCAAGTTGAAGCCAGAGCAGCAGGACAACAACTGAAGAAGCCAGTAATTAGGACAGTCACTGTAATGGTGGGAGTAGACAAAGGGGCAATGGATGGGGCACACTGGACCGAAAACCGAGGAACAGTGTAGACTTCAGGATGTGATCTCATTCACAAAGCCATGCCGGGGAGACGCAGTTTTAGTTGTCCACATTCATTCAGTTAAAGAAAAATTGTCAGGTACAGTTTGAGTGTACGTTCATGGTCACTGAAATGACCATGCACTTGCAGGATCCAAACATGCAGTGGACATGAGTTTACTAGCTGCAAGTAGTTCTGCTCTGCAGTAACCTTTTACGTCCATGGCATCGAAAGGGTTAATGTAACCTAATATATCTCCAGCAGGGTATGTAAAAGAGACCCACATCGGTGTCTGTATCATGTCTTTTAAAGAGGACCTGAAATCTGTCCTGCCCTTTATCTGATTTTGGTGGTGGCCTTACTTTGTCAAGCCTTGGCTCACTGGTAAGAAAATCCCTTAAGAGATCTCACTACTGCTGCGGTGGATCCCTTGCACCTGGAGCATGTGGAGCAGATGGCTGTACCATTTATATTTCAGGTGTGATTGTTTGCTGGAAGGCTCCCATCTGATTTCCTGCAAGTGTTGCGTGTCAGTAAATATGCATAGGGCACATTGGCTAAAGTGCTGAACTCCAGAACCCAAGTGTAAAAAGCACAGCTTTTGACAAATTTAGTCACTTCCTGTTTCTGAGCGGAGTGTGATCAGCTTCACTGGAGTGCAAAGGAGACATTAGGGGTCTAATAGACCCCCTAATCTTTCCTTTATAGAGGACCTGTCACCACTTAAAGTGCTATCACATAGGGGGCTTGTGATGGCACCACTGTGGTTGATCCCTTGCGTATAGAACATGTGTAGGAAATGGCCGTAGCCTTAAATTTAAGGTGTGATGGTTTGCTGGAAGGCTCCCATCTGATTACTTTCATGTGTCTTATGCCAGTACATATGCCCTTTGAAGGACACGGGTCCCACCCTACTGTGTTTTTGATCATGCTCATGGTACTTCTTTGCTAAGTAACTGAGCCATGCTGGCAGTAGGAATGGTTATCCTGAGCTGGCCAAGAATTTTTGTTTTCCAGTGTCCAATACTTCTGTAGGTGGCAGTATGACTCAACGCTTAGACTTGCTGTCTTCATTAATGGAGTACAGAAAAAAACAGGGCCATCCTTTCTTCATGTACACTCTGCCATGGCAGCTACGTGGTGTGAATGTTTCATCTCTACATATGCAAATGTGCTTTTAGAAAAATAAATGTGACATAGCACATGGTTTTTCTGCATTGGACCGTATTTGCTGTATCTCAACAAGTTCACTTTATCATAAAATGCTAGTTGGGCTTAACAAAATCATATTCTACAGAACCGGAGTCAACATGGCAAAAATTATACATTGCGGTACAGCAGTGCAGTAATCCTTGGAAACTGATTTTGTTTTGCTTTTAAAGATGAAAGTGATTTTTATGATTTAAGTACATTTTGCTTTAATGAATACATTTGAAAATGGTTGGGAACATAACTTGTTTTACCGGCCTCAAAATGACTAGAAGCTGTTCTAGAGCACAAACCATTTGAACACTTTTATTTTATGTCTTATTTAAGGAATTGAACTCAAACTTTCGTCAGATTATTTTCCCTGAAGCTCTCAGATGCTTGATGAAAGGAGAGCAGACGTTGGAGAACATGCTTCAAGAGTTGGATAGTCTTATAGAGCAGACCACTGATGGGACTTCATTACAGAACATTGTTGAGTCACTGCAGACTTACCTAAGAAATGCAGCTATGGGCCTAGAAGATGAGGCTAATGCTCACTACATTGATGTTGCAAGGTATTATACATTTATTTGATATTTCTTTTTTGCCCTACTCAGCCTGGAGTTTGCATCAAAGTCCTATAGTCAAAAATGGTTCACCACATCCAAAGGTAAATGCTATTCAGTTACAGGACTGAAAGAGCTTGTGTGTAATTGTCAGCAGCACAACTTACAGTAAAACTTTCTTTACTGATGTAAAGCTGGCCATACACATGATTTTTATTTTTTTCCCACCTCAATCAGGATGCAGCCTGAACAAGAGAAAAATATGTGAATACCCCCAGTATGGAGAGATCTCCCCTGCTGGCTATTCTATTCTGACAGCTGGTGTTCTATCACTTGTCCAGACTCAGTAAGATTCCTGGACCGTGCAACGCGGTCTCAGAAATCTCACAGCAGTTGCTGAGTGCGCAGGCGTGAGCTCCAGGTGACGGGGTCAAAGATTTTTTTTACAAATAACTTGGCTCTACTGTGCATGTGGACACTAGCATGTAAGTGGAGGCAATAAGACTAATACAAAATTAAATACGATATAAATAAAATTCTGAGGATAAAACAAAATATGATTGCAAGTAAATATTTTTTCTTTATATTTGATAAAAGATTTTGTAAAATAGAATATTAATATAATATATTATACTGTATATATCACTATCCACATACAGGCATTTTGCCTTTAAATTATCAGGACCCTGCTAGCACATGTGCAGTACAGGCAAAAATAGCCTGTAAAATTCCTGGACTCCCCTTCTGCGCTTGTGCAGTCATCTGAACAGCATCCAGTAAAATTACTGGACTTGCAAACCTCTGACGCTCATGTGTGATTAGTCGCACAGCGTCCAGTAAAATTACCGGACTTACAAGCCTCTATGAGCGCATACGCGCTCAGTTGCCACTTTGAGAGTTCTGGGACCGCGTCTCCGGAAGTGACACGCAGTCCTGGAATATCCCGGCACCCCCGTGGCTGTACGCATACCCAAGCAGTGATTGCAGGGGATTGGCTGCAACAACTGTTCGACCAACCTGTCTAGAGAAATAGCGGGTAGACTACCATTACTGACCACTTCCTGAAAACGATGCCTCTTATGGTAACCACTAGCTACTACTACTTTGTGCTGAAGCCAGGATGTAAATGAAAGTCTGAACTACTTTCCCTTTTTTATTTTTTTAACTTTCTCCAGCTCAGTCACTCACTGTATGACAGCATGGCAACTTTCATTTTAAAAAGAGGTCCGCAATGGCAGTCTTATTTCGGCTCAATCTTTCTATAAAAAAGTGTTTTGTCCATACCTGGATCCTTTGAACAGTAGTTTATTGTGCCTAATTAGGTGCAATTTACTGTAATACAAGCTGAAACATGGCTTTCTTTTTCATCCACTGAGGACCACAGAAATTGCAGATACAGTTGGGATTATACTGCTACCTGCGAACAGAAAAATTGTAAGCCAGCCCCCGTATAACCCCTCCCGTACCCAACATGCCTTAGTTTTTTTGCTAGTGTCATAGTGGAATGGAAATCTTCTTGAGCTCAGGTCTAACCAAATTTTTTTTTTTTTTTTTTGTCCGATTCTTCTTCGACTTTAGTTAAGATTCCTCCCTATGCTGATGTGTGAGTTGGTCTCTATATAGCAGCTATTCATGTCTGCCTTTCTGAAGCCTGATTTTGAGTGTCTTACCTGCACCTGACTGGACGTACAGGGTTAGCTTGGAATGTTACCTTTGGGCTCTGAATTGGTAAAAAGCTGTGAAACACTTTGCAGGTTCAGAGTCATAGCATTGCCTTAGCTCTTGACCATGTTTCTGAACACTCCTTTTGTGAATAAGGATGTTCCAGCTGAGGCACAGGAGCTACCTCGATATTATCGCCACTGTGTGCCTTGCAAATTTCCTGCTTCTTACAGTTTTCACTGCAGAAAGGGATAACTTGGGGGACTGAGCACTTACGTCCTCTATATTTACCATAGAGGAGCGCCATCCCGCTGCTGCTTCTGCTGTACAAGATCAATGTGGAATTACGGTTTGATCCACTGCTCATCTCTCTGGCCTCCTGACCCCCTCCGGTTGACTGGGTTTGTGAGCACCTAAGGCCTTGCCTTGCACTTTGGGCCTAGTTGCCGTACCGCTACTTGGATATGTCTGCACATAAATGCAAATTGGACAGTGCAGCTGCTACGGGTGACTGGAGCCCATACTCCCTCAGTGGTTCTGGAGGCATCAACTTGGTATCTCCTGAGGGAACCCAATTCCTGCAATCTAGAATCTGGTAAACCTATAGTTATAGGGTGTCATTGGAGTGCCCTTTGGCTCCATCAGTTGAGACAGAGTCTTCTGTTCTGTCCTCTGGGACTTCCACGGACACTCTGAACATCTTGGCTAGATGCACCCAACTCAACATGGCAGATGCCCTAAGCATGCACCAGTGCCTTCCCCTGCAGAATCTGATCTTTTCATGGCCTTGAAACAGGCCAGGCCACTGGTCGCTGTGTCCTTTTCTTACTCATATTCAGAGTGCCTACAGTTCATTGCAGTTTGCTGCCATCACCTAAATATTAACCTCAAGGCCATGAAAAGGGGGCGGGCACAGCTGGCTCTGCCTCTAGATAGGCAGAGCCAGCTGTCATTCACGCAGCTGGGTGGATCTCGACAGCATATACTGACCCTTAACACAACTATGGGGAAAAACACTTACCCCATATTTCTTTTAACGGGGAAGCTAATACAGGTGCTTACCTTTTTAATGGTTCTACTGACTTTTGACCAGTTTGAATTGGCTGGTTCTGCCCTCTGCCTTATTTTGGCAATTGCATTGGTCTGTTGAACTGTGGCAGAATGGGTTAGATCCCCTGAAAAAGGATCTCTCCAACACAGAGGTAGACCCCTTCTTAAATGAGTGTGTGGAACAAATGGCTGGAGCCCTATGCTGCAGCTGTGATGGCTAGTTACAGGCATCTCGGTCTAAGTCCTGCATGGGTCTGATGCGCAGAGCACTCTGGTTACACTGCTGGGGTGCTGATGTCTTAATCAAAGAGCTTCTCACTTGCTTTGCCTTTGAAGCATGTCATCTCTTTGACTGTGCACTGGACACCATGATTATGCTGCCACAGGAGGTCAGAGCTGCCCCAATTTAGGAGGTTAAAGGAGTGGTTGGATGAATCCCACCCTTTTCCCTCATTTACTTCTGCAGTAGATGCTGACTCAAATGCAGCCCATAGGGTTTAAAGTCTAAGGTCAACTAACCCCTGTTCGAGAGCACTCCTTTAGGACTGCAGGCTTATCTCTTGCCACTGGTGTCTCCTCCAGTTGCCCCTTGTTTCTCCAGAGGAACTCCTTGACTTACAAGGACGACCAGGCACAGCTTTGGTAGTCCCCTACCTGGATAAGGACCTGGATACTCATTGTCGGTCACACACCTCTACTTGAAGCTTTGGCCCTTGTATTCAATCTTGCCTTTCTTGGCATCCCCATTGTGGAATGCTCATTAGACCTAAATTTGGCCTAAGTGAACCTGTATTAAGCGCTATACTATATTA
>NW_017308328.1:56807-70005 GCF_000935625.1 Nanorana parkeri | reverse complement strand
CCCCCCATCTGCCTACCCCCAGGTTCTGGTAAGTACTTTCTTTGAAATCACTTCATTCATTCCTTGAGGGCCAAGTGAAACGCCCTGTACTTCCACATATGGGGAAGAATATGATTCTTTTCTCCTCTTCCCACGAATTCCAGGTCTAAGTGCTGCCACAACAGGTAGTGGGAGAGTGCTTGGTCCAGCTCCAGTCAGACCAACCTCGTGCTAAAGGTGGCCATACACCTTACAATTATCGTTACATTTTTTTTTTTGTCCTGTCATCGTACGCTCGTTCTATTTCCACGCAAATAGCCCATTATGCACAGACCAATGTAGATTTCGATAAGCATTCGTTAGCTATACTAACTGGCTGAATTCCGTCGCTTGGCAGAACAGATTTTCGTTTGCGAATGTGCAGTGTTCATGTTGGGATTTTTGTTGTACGAAAATGCCCACTAATCCATTGATTTTCATCCGTTTCAACTAAAGTTTTCTAGTCTGCCCCTTCAACCAAATTGGCTAGTTGTACAGTAATTGCGATCATGCACTTCCCATCAGCCGGCCGATTATGGTACGTTATTGCACTTTCATACGATAATTGAGTATGGGCACCTTTACATCAGACGTTTTCACCTAGCACTGGTGAGCAATCAATGCAGTGGGGAAGTGGGTTCACCTGGCAATAGGTTTTCCTCATTGGGCTGATCCACTGCCTTGTAATTTAGGTCCTCCTGATGACTTTCCTGTTTTTGCTCTTAATCAGGTGAATGAATTTAGCCTTTCTGTCGAGATGCCTTTTCCTCTCTCCTCTCACCCCAGATGTTGACCCTTTGATCAACCTGTGGGGATTATGCGCTTATTAGACCCATTTTGTGGCCAGGGATAGGTAAGCTCTGCTGAATTTTTGTTGGGCCATAGTTTCATTCCTATTTCTAGTGGTTCCTATTTCACCAGTCCGGGGCTAAGACGTATATTCCATTCCTACATACCCTCGGGAAGGGATGCCTTCTTTGCACCCTGCACTTTTGTCTTGTTGACTACATGGGATCAAACCTTTGAGTTCTCCAATGGTCTCCGTAGTCGCTTCACTTGTGGACAATTGTGCTATGCTGTGCCGATGCTGTAGGTTCTCTAGTATATCTAACTTGGCGAGATTGGCTTTTTGGCAAGGCAACCCTCTTTTGTCAGTTTTCATCCACTTGCTCTTAGGATTTAGGGGTGAAAGGCTTCGAGCCTTTTCATGTAGACCTATTCAGGAATTTGTTGCACCTGTTTTGGTGGTTTCCGGCTCCTCAGCTTCTTCCTGGTTCAAATTTGGCGTTCCCTTCCATGTAGAGTCATTCCCTCCTGGCAGTGATCCAGGCTAGTCTTGAGCATCGTTAATTCTTGATGCCCTCCTTTGCTCATGTTAGCCTGTGCCTCTGTCTGGAGCATTGATCCCTTAGGCGGCTCCTGGGTTGCAGGCAGTTCCCAGTCCTCTTATGGGGCCCACCCTTCAGTTGGACTGCTTTTAGAAGTCCTGTCTCCATCTGAATACCTTTGTCCCTCTGGACAAGAGATATTTTTTTTTTTTATGATTTTCTTGGAGTCCCTTTCTGTTAGACCAGGGGTTATAAAGGGGCTGGCTTGTATTTTTCAGTTTTTTGTCAGTGTCCATTCTTCCTATAGGCAGCAGTATAACCATGGCTGTCTCTGAATTCCTGTGTCCCTCATGGACTTCAAAAAAAGGATTTTCCTGTGAGTGCAAAAATGCACTTTTTTTATAAGAAATATTGATGCAGGTTTTGTCAATTTTGATGTATACATTTTTAAATATATACTGAAAGGCCTGCCAGGCTACAGCATCAGGGTTTGTAGACTGATACTTCCATGTATTTGTATTTTATATTCTAAGCAAATAAAGATTACTATAGTAGGTACATTGTGTTACAGGTTACTTCATTCTCAATATGGTGAGTTAATTCAGCCACGGAATGGCTCTGTGGAAGAAACTCCAAAAATGTCTGCTGGTCAGATGCTGTTGGTTGCTTTTGATGGGATGTTTGCTCAAGTTGAAACTGCATTTGGTTTACTCCTGGAAAAGGTACGGACATTTTTTGATGTCTTGTAGAATTTATAGTGTTCTTGAAAGCATATTCCATGCTTACTTTGTGCTCGCTTCTACAGTTAAAGAAGATGGAAATTCCACATGCCTGGAGAAAGGTTGATATAATTCGTGAAGCACGAAGTACACAGGTGAACTTTTTTGAAGATGATGAACTTCGGCGTGTTTTGGATGAAATATTTTTCTTGAAAAGATTGCAAACTATCAGAGAATTTTTCAGACTTTGTGGCATATTTTCTCAAACCTTATCTGGTAAGAAAATGTTTTTTAAATATAATGGTGCTTACAGAAATCCAAAGGGAGCTGAGTGAATAAGCTATATGTAATGTGTATATACCCTTCAAAAGTTTTATGTTTTAAGTATAAAAAAAAGAGGCATAAAGTTCATATTGATGTTTTTCCTCTCTCAATTTTCCAGAGTACCTCCTAGAAATAAATCGGTAAAACCTTGTCCGATTTACATTCATCAATTGATTATAACCATCTAAGGTGCATTGGTTTCCACCTGGATAAGCTGCTGTCGCAGATTAACCAGCTGGTGCCTTTGCCAGGTACATTCTGTAAAAGCCTCTGTTTCTATATGGCCTACTTTACAGAGGCATCCCTAACAGGTCTTTTGCTAATGTAGGAGTGCACATGGAATTCTATATATTGTACTGCTTTCCTTAAATCTAGTGTTATAATCCAACATCACATTCCAAATATATAATTGCAAGTTTGTGGAAAAGTACACTTAAAGAGTGTTTCAAAGAAGGACAAGGCAAAGTAAGGTGTTCATACACGGAAGCTGACCACACTTTTAATAATATCACGCCTTTTTCAAATGTTTGATTTTTTTTTTTTTTTTATGTTGCAGAGCTGGGCTGTAAAAACAGCCTAG
Organism: Nanorana parkeri; assembly: GCF_000935625.1. Taxonomy (NCBI): domain Eukaryota; kingdom Metazoa; phylum Chordata; class Amphibia; order Anura; family Dicroglossidae; genus Nanorana; species Nanorana parkeri. The sequence continues at coordinate 67,036 of NW_017308328.1, read as the reverse complement.
ACTACATAGCATTTGGAAAGTAAAGCTAAAACAATACAAGACAGGATCGTAGAGCTAGTCCAAAATTTACAATGCTACCTGATTTTTAATCTTCAAATGAGATCTAAAACGGAACACTTTCAGTGAGTTAGGGATCAAGCCTTATTGTGACTGCTAAAAAAAAAAAAAAATATGATTTAAAAAAAAAGTTTCAGGAATACATCAATGGTTAGGCTTTGAAGGTTGGGTACCTTCAAAGCCTTACCATTGATAAGGCCGTTTGATCCTATAAATGCCTGCAAAGCCTAACCATTGATATGTTTGTGGATTCCATGGGCTTCCATCCAATGTAGCTGGAAAACAAACTCCCCCTTACACAAGGTATCCCAACTGCTCCAGAAAATGACATCATTTTTTCTAAAGTTTTTTGTTTTTTGGATTGTTTTAGGCAATGATTAGTCACATTATTTCATGCTTGGTTTGCTGATAAATTAGATCCTTCGGGGTCTCTGCAGGCCTGATTGATTTCCACATTTGGTTTCCTGGTTACCTCCACACTTCTGGCAGTTCAGATGAGGTCATTGCTGCCCCGCTGCTGGTAGACGTTTGATGAATTGTATACTACAGGCTTTTTGTTAAAAATTAACTTATGTTGGTAAATCCAATTTATCCCTATTATTCATAGCAGCTGTCAAGAAACCTAGACCATTCAAAATTTGCTGGTTCCGAGAACAGATTATCATTACTCATAAAAGCAGTCACGGCAGATTATGCATTTAGTAATCCAGAGCTATCCATACCGATACCGGCATCCCGAGGTAGCGTGGGCCAGGCTAAGCAGGCTTCCTAACTGCCTGGGAAGCCGGTGTTCTATCGAAAGCACACTGGCTTCATGCTCCCTCGCGACACTGCAAGGCTTCCTGGCCAATCAGGAAGCCATGCGGCTTGTCATGACCAGCTTCTTGATTGGTCAGGAAGCCAGGCTGCCTCTCCTTGTCGCTAGGAAGCATAAAACCGGCTTACTAGCCAATCAAGAAGGTGGGTCATGACGTACCGCCTGGCTTCCTGATTGATCGGGAAGCCAGCTTCATGCTCCCTCGCAGCACTGCCGGTCATGGGGAATCTCCCTCTGACTGAAGTTTCTGTATCAGGGTAAGTATCTGAGCATTTGGGCGAGGTACGAGTACTCGCTTCCATATGCTCAGTATCGGCACCGATATCGGTATCAGTGCATCCCTAGTAAATAGTGTTCACATTCTATTACTTTCCCTCTATAAACCTTGTCAATTTTTAATGTAACATATGATAAGCGTAACGTTAAGCGCTGCACAAACTGTTGGCGCTATATAAATCCTGTATAATAATAATAAAAATAAGTATGGTCAGAGGTTACCTTCAGTGAAAACTGCATGTTGAAATACAAGTATGTGCAGAGATGCAAGCAGCTGAAAGTGTATTCCAGTCTTGATTTGAAGCTTAGCATCATATCTGAAGTATCCCTGTTAGTTAATGAGGCCATTCCTCCTGCTAAAAACAAATTGAGTGCTATGGGAGGTGGCAGGGTAGAAAAAGAAAAAGTCAAGGGTTGTATGAAAATTCAGGGTGCCTTTGTTTGGATCTGCCAGTTATTTTTGGTATGCACTGTTTAACCAAGGTAGCCTCTGATTATTAATCTCTTATTCAAGAAGTTTTAATTGCACAGGTTTGTAATAGATTTACTTCCCTGCTACAGATTACATTTGTCAAATCCTATGCTTTTTGGTTTCTCTACACAGGTAAATGCCCAATTGATGAACAAATCCCAGTTAATGGACCTGTACAGCTGGTCAATGTAAAAACAATGTACAGAAACTCTTGCTTTAGTGAAGACCAGATGGCCAAACCAATCAAATCTTTTACAGCTGACTTTGTGAGGCAACTCTTAATTGGCTTGCCTACACAGGCTCTGGGACTGACTTTGTGCAGCTACATCAGTGCTTTGGGAGTGGATATTATTGCCCAAGTGGAAGCCAAAGACTTTGGGGCAGAAAGTAAAGTTTCTGTTGATGATCTCTGTAAAAAGGCTGTGGAGCACAACATTCAGATCTCTAGATTCTCTCAGCTAGTGATGAACAGAGCTACTGTCCTTGCAAGTTCCTATGACACTGCCTGGAAGAAGCAAGACTTGGTGCGCCGTCTAGAAACAAACATTGCTTGCTGTAAAACCAGCATGCAGCGCGTGCAGCTTCACATTGCAATGTTTCAGGTAAATGTTATACATGTAAAATAATACTAATCAGCCTGCTTATAGTTTCTCACATGACATTTTTTTTCTTTAAAATGATCATGTAGACTGTAGGATGGATAGCAATATATTATATTATACAAAGGAATAGGTATGCAGGACACTAATGGATACAAAGTGGTTTGCAAATAAAAACCACTTTGTATCCATTAGTGTCCTGCATACCTAAACCCTGGGTGTGAAACCTCCAGCTCCTCTAGATGCTATTTGCAACACACGCCTGCCAATATTATCCCTTAATATATTATATTATGCTAAAGTGTACTAGAACAGATACTTGGAATCAACAAGATTAGGGATGCACCAATACCATTTTTTCAAGAACAAGTACAAGTTCTTCCCCTCAAGTACTTGCCAATTACCAATACTTTATTCTAAAGGGACATATGAAATGTTTTCTAAAACAATACAAACTAATGATTTTAGGGCAGTTTCTTTATAATTATGAAGAACTGTAACTCAATCCATGATTATACGGCAATGGAGAATGGCAACCAGCCAGAAAAGACTACCGATCCCATCAATCCATGATTATATGGCAAATGGCTCACCTGGGCTGCTTTCGCTTCTCTCCAGGGCTGCAAGTGGGGCTCTCTAGGGCTTTACTAGTGGGCACCGGACTCTCCAGGGCTGCGTTCGTGTCCCGCCAGGGTTGCATGTGGGTGCTGGCTGTTCATGGCTGTAAGGGCGAGTGTGGGGTTGTCAAGGGCTGTGCTGATCTCGGGAAGGAGGAGATGTAAAACCGGACCGGCACTGTCAAAGACTGCTACTATGAGGTCGCCAGCAGGCTGCCTGAGGTCCCCAGCAAGCACGGGACTTCAGGCAGCCGAACGTGTGTAAAAAAATGTAAGTGCCAGAGTTGGCGCTAAGTAGGGATGTCCTGATACCACTTTTTCAAGACCAAGTACAAGTACTGTCCCTCATGTACTTGCCAATACCAATTACCGATACTTTTCTTAAAGCTAAATGCAAAATTTTTTCTAAAACAATACAGACTAATGATTAGGTAGCCTCTAAATATGGAGGGGTTAATCAGACAGCCTATGGTTATGGAGGTGTTAATCGCAGGCAGCCTGCTGTTATGGAGGGGGATAATCGCAGGCAGCCTGCGGTTATGGAGGGGGTTAATCGCAGGCAGCTGCGGTTATGGACGGGGTTAATCGCAGGCAGCTGTGGTTATGGAGGGGGTTAATCGCAGGCAGCTGTGGTTATGGAGGGGTTAATCGCAGGCAGCTGTGGTTATGAAGGGGTTAATCGCAGGCAGCCTGCGGTTATGGAGGAGATCATCGCAGGCAGCTGTGGTTATGGAAGGGGATAATTGCAGGCAGCCTGCGGTTATGGAGGGGTTAATCACAGGCAGCTGTGGTTAAGGAGGGGTTAATCGCAGGCAGCCTGTTATGGAGGGGATAATCGCAGGCAGCCTGCGGTTATGGAGGAGATCATCGCAGGCAGCTGTGGTTATGGAGGGGATAATCGCAGGCAGCCTGCGGTTATGGAGGAGATCATCGCAGGCAGCTGTGGTTATGGAGGGGATAATCGCAGGCAGCCTGCGGTTATGGAGGAGATCATCGCAGGCAGCTGTGGTTATGGAGGGGATAATCGCAGGCAGCCTGCGGTTATGGAGGAGATCATCGCAGGCAGCTGTGGTTATGGAGGGGATAATCGCAGGCAGCCTGCGGTTATGGAGGAGATCATCGCAGGCAGCTGTGGTTATGGAGGGGATAATCGCAGGCAGCCTGCGGTTATGGAGGAGATCATCGCAGGCAGCTGTGGTTATGGAGGGGATAATCGCAGGCAGCCTGCGGTTATGGAGGAGATCATCGCAGGCAGCTGTGGTTATGGAGGGGATAATCGCAGGCAGCCTGCGGTTATGGAGGAGATCATCGCAGGCAGCTGTGGTTATGGAGGGGATAATCGCAGGCAGCCTGCGGTCATGTAGGGGGTTAATCGCAGGCAGCCTGTGGTTCTGGAGATCATTTTCTGGTGTTGGAGGGGTTTAGGCAGACTGTGGTAATGGAGAGGGTAATGGCAGGCAGCCTGTGGTTATGGAGGGGATAATTGCAGGCATCCTGTGGTGGAGGAGAGCATAAGGAAGCCAATGGTGATGGAGGGGTTAATAACAGGCAGCCTTGCTGTACGGACCTCGGGTGTAGCAGCTTCGGAGGAACATGTAAGTGAGGAAGTCCCATCTCTAGGATGGGGGAGGGGAGAGCTTTCACAGACACACAGATGGACACACTCAGCAGATAAGATCTAGCTGCAAAGCAGAGCGCCCGTGGCCCGGTATCAGGCTCCCAGCTGACATGCCATGCTTTCCTGCACCTCCGTCGCTCTGCTGGCCATGCTGTGGGAGGAGCTTCTCTGAGGTCCTAGTTCAGCTGCCCGTACAAGCGCGGTACCTCGGGGGCAGCCTGGAACTATTTTAAAAATTAAAGTGCCGGTATCGGCGCTATGTATCTGGGTATTTTCACAAGTACTTGTGAAAATGCCCTGTATCGGCCCCGATACCGTAGCTAGAATCGGTATCGGGACATCCCTAGCGCTAAGTATCGGGGCATTTTCACAAGTACTCATGAAAATGCCCTGTATCGGCACCGATACTAGTATCTGTATTGGTGCATCCCTAAACAGGATGCTTGTAACCTACAGGTTATGGAGAGAAGCGGGTCAAAAAAGACCGCAGTTACCTGCTTCAAGTTCAGTGTCTTCCTCTTTCTCTCCTTCCATATAACTGTTATGTGGTATCGCTGGAATAGCAAAGTAAACATGATATGAGCACAGACACAGAGGTATAAAGTATATTAGATTTGGTGAAAACACAGGCATAAATTATTTAAATAAACATCTGTGATTAAAAATATGGAGATTAGGAGAGAGTAAAATATATATATAATTTTTTAATTTTGTATATATAGTACGGGTGAGTTAAAACCGCTGTTTTAACAATCTCCCTAATGGGGAACACGGTAATAAAAACCTGACAGTCTACTCTACTTGCGCTTGTAGAACCCCTAAGTCTTTTCCCTTTATGTGAACAAATATTCAATTTTTGTTTTTCTCCACTTTTTCGTCAAGATCCTTGGTTAAGTCCCCGGTCTGCCTGCAGGATCTGGCACTTAATCTTCCTAACTTTGCCTAGCCTCCCTTAGCTTGCATGTGTGCCCCCACTTTCCAGAGTGGGGGACACTTGAACAACTTGCATCTCTGTGTTTGGGTGCCCCCTTCTTGGCTTTTTACTTTCGACCTTAGTGTTACCCCACAGATTAGCAAATCTCTATCGAGCCCTCTCAGGTCTTCTGGATTACGGTGTTAATGCTCCAAATCCGTTGGTAAGAATTTCAGGAGTGTTACCATCAACGTGTTTGTCTTTCCTTTTATACAAAGGGGGTGTTTGCCCCCAGCTGGCATCTCAGTTTCTGAAAGTCTTCCTTTGTATCCAGAAATTCCACATGAAATTCAACTCATCTCTTCTTTACTCCATGTTGATTTTTTACTTCTGTGAACTTTACCATGTACATGACATGACATATGTACATGACTGTCTTCGTCTTCCCATCACATATAGTTTTGCTTGGGGTCCCTACACTATCGGTTTGTGGCCCTGACTTTTGACCTCTTATCTGCACCTCGTGGTTACCAAAGGGTTAGACCTTGTATTAGTCCTACTGCTCTCTTGAGGCTTCCCCTTTGTGGGATTGTTAGCTGACCTCCTGTTGAGGAAACTGTCTGTATCAGTCCAGAGGTTGCAGCAGTTCAGGTTGGATTCTGAATCTTCACATTTAGTGTCTCGAACCGACTTCTAGGTTCAGGTTCTGTCCTGAGCAGAAGTTTCCACTTTTTCTGCCAATCGGCAGGCAGACTTGCTCAGCCGCAAGTGTCTGGATCTGGTTAAGGGGTGGTCCTACGCCTGAAGGTGTTCAAGGTCCTGTGCTTAAGTGGGGGACGCTGAATGTGGACCATCTGGCATCCAGGTTTAGCAACAAAATAGACAGGTTTTTCTTTAAGTACAGGTACCCTTTAGCAGAAGCAGTAGATATCCAGCTAACTCTGGGATCAGTATAGACTGATGTATAATTTAGTAGTAAAACTCCTGGCAGATGCTTTGTGGACTTTGTCAGATCGTCAGGATCTTCTGTCCAAAGGACCGTTCTGCCATCCTACTTCATACCTATGACTCTTAAAGCCTTAGTTTTCTTTTTAAGTCAGGAGCACCTCGGCAGCTACCTGTAAGGTTTATCTTCAGACATGGAAGGCATGCTTTACTTGTGCGAGTCTCAGGGCTTCCACCCAAAGAGTTACCCAGTTAAAGGATCAGGTTTCTGCATCTTGTTTCAGAGATTGTTGGTCTTTCAATTCCTGATTTTAGACCTTTTGTACAGGGACTCTCTAATGTGGCTCCCCCTGTGACTCTATGGGATCTGAATCTAGTTCTCTTTGCACTTCAATGATCATTGTGTGAACCCATTAGAGACCTTCCTCTCACTACTCAGAACCACAAGGTGATCTTGTAGCCATCACCTTTATGAGGCAAGTATCTGAACTGGCAGCCTTATCTAGCAAGATACCCCTTTTGTTTTGCATAGGGACGAGATGGTGTTGAGGCCCAGGACTTCCTTCTTGCATAGGTATTTTTTGTCTTTCACGTCAACCAGAATTGGCTTCAGTTCAACTAAGGGATATTTCCTCTATCGGCTGGATGTGGTTCAGGTTCTGCTTCTTCAGTTGGACGGGTTCCTTTTTGTATTCCAGATGGACCCTGTAAGGGGGCCAGATCATCATGCAAACTTATGATGAGGTTCCACCCTGTTCTTTCAAGGCACATTCTACTAGATCTGAGTGCTTCTTGCTCTTTCCCAGTTTACATAAGCAGTGTATCAAGTTATTTCTGAAAGAAATATTGTAGCTGGTAATGCTGAGCTTCTAAAACTTCTAGGTGTCTGGGTGTTGTACTGACATACTAGCTTCAATACATTGAGTCAGTGACTTAGAACAAGTATGCATATTAGGAAAGTCAGTGAAAAGACAAATTGTCTTCTCTGTTTAACTGTTCCAGATCAGCGACTGAAGGTATTTGAAGACATAGGGTTAGCATGACAGCCAGAAAACTAGTATTTTCAGAAGTCTGAGGCAAAATGCAATAAATACTGGACTTGTTGCACTCCTTCCCGAAATGTCCCTTGTAGTGGGGGGTGCTCGCAGTGACTGCGGATGGCGCCGCAAATAGCAGAATAGTAGAAAGGTCACCAGCACACCAGTCCTTTTTAGAATAGCAAAAACTTCATTTATTGAAGTTCTTTGACATATGAACAAGCGCTTTTGGGACCACACAGGGTCCCTTCATTAGGCTTTGGCATTGACTAAAGCCCAATGAAGGGACCCTGTGTGGTCCCGAAAGTGCTTCTTCATATGACAAAGAACTTCAATAAATGAAGCTTTTGCTATCCCAAAAGGAATGGTGTGCTGGTGACCTTTCTACTATTCTGAAGCAAAAGGCAGCCCCCATGTTTTTTTCAGGATAGGACCTTTTGAGCATTTAACTAGCCATGCCTGAAAATTATAGCTGGATAGAGTACGCATCCATGCAGGTACAACTCTGAGTTGTGCCCCCTGGATTACATAAGTAGCTACTGCTGTTGGTGATTTTGTAACTAGTTCTAAAAACTCAGCAACTTGGCAACAGATCATTGTAATATCTGTGACTCTAACCTTTGACTAAAATTTGTGTGTTTTACATTTTAGTGGCAGCATGAAGACTTCCTGATTAGCCGCCCGCAAGCAACATCTGTTACTCCTCCTCCTCCTCGCTCTGCCATATTAACCAGCATGAAGAAGAAGCTTCATACTCTTGGACAGATTGACTCTTCTATTGCAGCAGTCCAGGTGCACCATCAAAAGTGCTGTTTGCTTGAATTGTTTAAATTTGAACTGATTTCTAGTATTGACACATAGGCATTGTTAGAGGGTTCAGAGTTCATGAGCCAGTCAGTTTCCTAATTAATCCTGTGGCCAATTTATTTTGAGCAATTGTAACTATTGTAATCTTGGAATGCAGGTTTATGACAAAAAAATTATTTTAAAAGTCTCTTTTGGCACATTTATTTCCTGCAGGAAAAACTTGCGGCTTTAGAAGCCAGCATCGAGCAGCGCTTAAAATGGGCAGGAGGAGCAAATCCAGCGTTGGCACCAGTTCTCCAAGACTTTGAGGCTACTATTACAGAGAGAAGGAATTTTGTACTAAAAGAAAACCAAAGAACAAACCAGGTATATAGTTTTGTCTGGTTACACATTCCTTGCTGACTCCTTTTTTTTTTGTGGCGAACATCATCTAATCTCGGTCTGATTGATTTTTTTTTTTTTTAGGTCACCTTCCTTTGTAGCACCATCATTCACTTTGAAAGTTTACGCACACGGACTACAGAGACTCTAAGCATGGACACTGGTCTGTTTGAGCTCATTAAACGTTGTCAACAGATGTGCTCATTTGCCTCCCAGTTCAATAGTTCAGTATCTGAGTTGGAGCTACAGCTTTTGAAAAGAGTGGTAAGTGTTGCAGATGTATACAGCTTTTGTTGCAAGACCAGCAAGCTAAGATGAAAGTTTGGTCAATATTGAAATGCTGTTGCAGGGATGACTGCACGGGAGCTAAAAAGAACTTTTGACATTTGGTCAGGTTGGACAAATTCATATATAAATCTAAAATTGTGCCAGTGTATCACTTATGGCTTCCAATGTTTGAAAAGAACTAAAGCTGTTTGCAGATGAGCAGATATCTCCCTGGGAATGTTCTGCCTGGTTTAATACAAGTGGCTTCAACTACCGCCATACTCAGAAGGCAGGAAAGAAGAAGGAAGTCTTGAACCCTGCGCTGTGGGAGACTATGCTAATTCTGTATCTGCTAGAGATGCATTTTACTCTCCTAACAGGTTAAAAACAGCCCAGTCATCACAAGGATAGCTCTATGGTGGTGGTGTTTTTTGGTGTCTGAGCATTTTATGGCCAGCCTAAATCAATGAGCTTCAGCATTGACTGCAATAATTTTCAAGTAGATCTAATAGATGCATGCCCATGGTCAGGCACAATTTTCCCATTGAAAGAGGCTTGGAAAAACCTAATTAAAGGCCGAATTCTATGCAGAATTTAATGACACATTTATGCAGCTCTGTTACATGTACAGCCGATATCCACCTTTTGGAAGTGATTAGAATGTATTGTGGTAATATAGGGGCGCTGTGATATATATGTGTGCTCGTTTTCATGACTCATATTGCAGGCTTTCTTCTTTTATGGACATTTTAGTAGGCCTGAGTCAGTTTTTTTTTTTTTAAATGCAAGCTGTGCAAGTACCTGGATTTGATCTGATCTGGTATCTGCTTTTTGCAGTCCCTCTACAGCAGGGATAGAGTGTGAAGAAGCAGTACAAGAACCAATCCGTTCATGTTCTGACAAGAGGCATGCTGATAGGAAGAGAAAGTAGAGTGACAGACAGTGGCGGAGCTAGGGAACAAAGGGCCCTGGTGCAAGATTTTTTTTTGCCACCCCCCCCCCATAAACCCACAAACACAGCGCTCTCCTTTCGCAGTGCTCGGCCGGCTGTCACTTTCTCTCCTCCCCGCTGGGACACAGAGCAGCGCCCAGCGGGGAGAAAAGAAAGCAGGGATGTGCCGCTGTTTCGGCAGAAAGATTGCACTTTCGGCATTATGCCAAAAGTGCCATTTCAGGCCAATATGTTTTGGCGGCCGATATATCGGTGCATCCCTAATATTTACAGCAATGCAGAATGACACATGAGGACTACATATCCCAGCAATACTTTATATAACAATAGCATTTCTGTATAAAGTACTGCTGAGATTTGTAGTCCTCAGCAGGCGATTGCTTGTAACTCATACAGCAATCGCCTGCTGATAAAAGCGGTACCAAGAGCGCGGCTGCCGAAGCAGCCGTGTTCTTGTTTTAACCACTTCTG